>NC_044497.1:56145825-56180825 GCF_902362185.1 Chanos chanos
CTGTCATGGTTTCTCTCATTCCAGATCTCCCTCCCACACCTCAAAAGACCTCACCTGTGACGTAAGTCAGCCCCCCCCCCCTTTCCACTTTTTAATGTGTTTTTTGGCCCACAGCAGGGCCAGACTCAGGCTAAATACTCATTTGAAGTATTTGAATGACTGTGCCCGGTCCCAGTTCACATCAGTGCTACCTTTCCCCCTAATGTGACTTTGTTTTCCACGTGGCAGTTATGAGGAAGACGCTGTCAATCAGTCATGTGTTGGTTGTTTCGCATTGTTTCGGCAGACCCAGGCCTAACTTTCAGTAGCTTTAGTAGAAAAGGAAAGTAAAGGAGCCATCTAAGAGAACGGGGACCGGTACCTGTCATTCAAATATTTATTTGACCATGGCCTGCACTGGACTGATAAGAAATATTCATTTTATTTGAACCAGTCTCACACAATCTAATCTCTCCCTTCCCCCTAAAACCTTCTCAGTATAAGCTCAGCTCCTGGTAGTCCAGACAGCGTGCTGAAGCAGAAGCTCCTCCCTTCCCGCTCTCTCTCCGGTTCCTCCACCTCCTCCCAGTCTGACCATTCTTCCTATGACAAGTCTGGCCAGAGCGAGGACCATGGTCAACGTCAGCAGCTGCTTCCCAGACCCCATCCTGCATCTTCCCGCTCCATCCCAGAAACTCATCTCCACAGGGCAGCCCTCCCTGTTCAGACCTCCCCGCTCGACTTCATCTACCGTGGGCCCGACGGCCGCTTCATCATGGACTCTCACGACGTATCTACTATTGACACCGCTCGTGTGAAGAGGAACTTAAGGAAAGACTTTGCCCAGTCAGGGGGCAACGGGGTTTGCAAGATTCGCAAATCGCATTCCCTGCGTTCTCACAGAGACGAGAAAAGAAATCCGCCATTCGTCCTCTCCGTGGACCTGCCCCCTCCGGGTCAAAAGCACGAGAGGTCCAAACACCTCTCTCTGCCTGGTCGTTTTTACCTGACTCAAGAGCAGACAGGAGGATCCTCAGACAGACGGTCGGAGCTGTCCAGTCTGTCCTCAGAGAGCAGCGAGTCAGGGGTGTACACCCTCTCGGAACAGAGGGAGCTCCCTCGTGACTACCTGTCCTTGAAGCGGGGCAGCACGCGCTCCACAGCCAGCACCCTGGTCCTGCAGATGGAGCATGAACGGGAACAGGCTAACCTGAACCGCTGTCTCACCCTGGCCCGTGAGAGGGAGAAGCTGGAGCAAGAGCTGAGGAGGTACACGCTGGAGAGGAGCTCCGAGAGCGAGGTGAACGGAAACGCGCCCGAGAGAGAGGAAGCGCAGAGGCGGGACGTCGGAGAGGACGGATTGGTATGGAAATCTCTGGAGAACACATTGCCGCATGGCAGCCACAGGGTCAACAGAGGGCACTGTGCTCCTAAAAACACCCTAAATACCGACACCTCCTCTTCTTATCAGTGGGAGGCCAAGCCTCTCGTATCTCCCACTAGCCTGGCGCCCTCTTCGATCTCCTATGAGGAGGCTGCAGAGTACAGCCAGATTCAATATGACACTCCCTCTCCTCCATGCTCCTCTGCTGGCATAGCTTCACAGAGGGTGCCCAGGAGTCCAGAGAGGAGGGAATGGCATTCACAGGTTAAACACAGCCAGAGAAGAGGCAGGGAGATAACAGGCAGCCCCCCTGTCTGTGTGGTCGATGGTTCCTTCGTTTCCATGACAACGGAAAAAGCTCATTTCAAGTTAGGACAATCCCAAAGGTCATCGGGGAACTTCAGTCACAGTCAGGAATATTTTGATCGTCTGGTGCCGCACGACACAGAGTGTTACGTGGAAATGAGTGTTGATGAGCCGGAGATCCAGAGCCAGATGCCACCCCTAACAAAGTCAAACCAAATGTCAGACCGCAGTCACAAGACTCATACATGCAGCCTGCCTTACGGAGAACGAAAGTCGGAGAACGAAGTAGAAACCTTTGCAAGTCAAAGGATGAGATGCAGGGGAGATGGAGAGAATAGGTCGAGCAGTTCAAACAGGGCTTTGTCCGCCAGTAAGGGTTCCGGACCGGCCCTCAGGAAAACGCTCAGTTTAGGCTCTCAAAACTGGCCTCACCACAAGAACGGCCAGAGTTTAGACTCTAAAAAAGTATCCAAAGAACAGTTCCTAACTCCCGACGCCTGGATCCACTCCCTCAGCCTTGGCCGGGCCACCTCAATGTCCCCCTACGCGTTCAGGCCTGACTCCTTGAATCTGGAGCCTCAGAGCGACCCTGCTGTGAAGTGCTATTCAAAGCATGGCAGGTCACTTAATGGTTCACTGTCTCCTTCGAGGCATAAGTCTCTAGCTGGGACTCCACAGCAACTTGGCACAAATCCATCAACGCCTTTGGGAAGTCCACCACAGGACTCCTGCCATCAGGCCTCTGCGGGTGACTTGGACACCCCCCTACACCCTGCCCCCGTAGATAGCCACCCAGCGGCCCTCACTCTAGGGGACATCAACATGCTCTCCTCGCACCAGCACTCACAGCCAATCAGAGAGACTGTCAATCCGGCGAAAGAGAAGGGAGAGGAGCAGGAGGAAGAGGAACAAGAAGTCGACGTGGAGATAGGAGGTTATCAGACCGTGGCCGAATCAGAGGGGAGTTACAGAAGCTACGCCAGCCAGAGCAGCGGACGGGGAAGCATGGACCCTCCAAACAGTCGACAGTCTTTCTCGCTCAGCCCCACGCTCACCAGCTCAGCCGAGACCGCCGAAGAGAGCGACCGAGATGAGGCGGTCCATGGAGAGACGGGAGGAGAGGAAGGGTAAGGCTGGTTTCTTTTTTTCCTCTTTCTCGCTCACTTGCTCCCGCCGTGCCGATCACGCCGATATCATGCTCGGCGCAGCCTGAGTTTTGCCTCATTGCTTGTGTCTCCTGTTTGCCTCCTCAGTAGCTCCAGGAGGAGAACCTCCGCAGATGAGAACTATGAGTGGGATACTGCCGGCGTTCCCAGGCAACCTCTGGACCGGAAGACTTCAGTGCGTAATCGTGGTCCTGAGAGGGAAACAAGTAGAACGGGAGAACAGTGGGGTGACTCCCCGAAACGCTGCGGGGTCGCCTCAGATCTCTACGGGAGAGGTGAAACTGAATGATGAAACTGAATGATATCTGGTTTGCTTCCAAGTCTTCTCATAGTCAGAACAAATTTGCTTCGGAATTTGATTCCCCTCGTGTAGACTTGATTTAATTCGATTTGATCTGATCTGATTTGATTTGATTAATCAAATGTGTTCGTTATCTCTGATCCTGTAACAGTTTGCAAACGAAAAGGGACTTTTCTGTATTTGGACTGTCATTGTTATTTTTAACCTTTCCATCTGTCCATTGCTCTGAGCTCCGGTGTGTTTCTCTACTGCAGGTCTGATGGCATCTGTCCCACTGAATGCCGTTCCCGGAATCCACCCTCCCTCTTCTGAACCAATCACAGAAACTCTTCTCTCTAAGGAGATCCAACTAGGCTCTGTATGCTACCCTGATTCTGAGCCTGAAACTGTGCTGTTCTGACAGGCCACGGTCCACTGTGAGAGCTCAACCAACACACCACACATTTATAATTTTTCACATTTATTTTCAATTTTTTTTTTGTCTTACTTTGCAACCTCTTGGTATTAATATTCATTTTATCTTCGCATTAAATCTATTCAGTCATGCGATGCAATCGCCTCTTTTAAAGATGCGTATATATTTTAGCGTGGTATATTTTTAGCGTGCAGGAGAAGCATGCACGTGTTATCTACATACAAATTATCTTGCAACACTCTTATTGTTGTATCTGATCCTCTCTCTTTCTTATCTGTGCGTTATCTTATACGAGTCTTGCGTTTTTGAATTTTTTTTATTATTTTTTTTTTATCTCAATATTTGTCTGCATATTTTATCTTTACCTTACAGAAATTCTTCTGCTTGTGTGTCTAAATGGGGAGGATGTTGCTAAGCGCAGCGGAACCCCCTGGGGGTTCGTAAGTATTCACGTCAGCACCGCTGAAGCAGTGGAAAGCAGTGGAAGAGCTCCTAAAACGTCCTTTCTGCGAGCGAGGGATAGTCACGTTGTCAGTTCAGGGAAGCCAGGCTGAGGACAGGGATACTGAGAACGCTGGCCTTTTGGAAAGTGTACGCGAAAGTCCGGAAGGCATCGGCACACCCACTCAGTTCACATAAGACTGGACCTTAGACATTTACCTCTGCGGAGACTGTCTGAACGTATGTGATTACACTTAAGACAGAGTTTGTACTGCTGTAATCCATACTGCAGATTCTCTCTCTTTTTTTTTTCTTTCCCACATATAGTGCAGAGCCATTTCAAGAAGTCATAAAGGGCAATTTAGATGTAGTATCGAGGTCCACTGATTTACTGTGAAACTACAGCAGATGTGCAAAAATAAAACTGGAGTCGTTAGTCAATTTTAAATGGGCGATTACCCGTGCTATTGATGTGAACCTTCGAGGGCCCCTGAAAGTCCTGGACCAATCCTGACGATGAATCCTCCCCGGGCGGAAAATGCCTTAGGCAACTACAAATGATTTTAGCCTTTCTTTGTGTAGTGACTTTTCTTTCTGGAATCAATTCCAAACTTTTGTACTTACAGTTTCCTTCAACCTTTCTTTGTTTTGTTGTTCTTATTTCTTTTCTTTAAAAAAACAAACAAAAAAAAGAAACCAAAAACAAACAAACATATTTTGTACCTGTCAGAGCTTTCTGATTCGACTGCGTGGGTTTATTTGTTTTTGAAAATCAGTTTATTTTGTTGCTCACGGTTCAGTTTACTTGTTCGATGAAAAATAATTTTGTTTTAAGTTTTAATGAGTCACCGTTACTGTCGATAAGCGGGGGTCATTTAATGAGAAATCATGTGTAAAATGAATTTGATTAACCACATTGCCCAATGAGATACTGTAGAGGAGGAATGGATATTTTGACACTGTTCTTTTGGATTTCCAAAGTTCACCAGTCAATCTGTGGGGAACTTATTAAAATTCACTGTAAGTCACACAAGTTAATTACCTTTCTCTGACTCCCCGTTGCCCGTCTCCTGGGTCTAACGCATTCTCAACGCATGCCCTGAGCTACGTGTACACAGATCAGTGACACCAACCTCACAGCTTCTATGGGCTCTCTCTCTCTCTCTCTCTCTCTCACTCTCTCTCTCTCTCTCTCTCACTCTCACTCTCTCTTTTTTTTATATTTTAATTTTCCAGAAGTACAACCTTTGTTCATGGCCTTGTAAACAAGCGCGAAGACATTTCATAACAATAGACAGGAAAAGCCGTATTATTTATCAGCATGCATGCACATTGAAGTGGTCTGTAGTTAAGGGTATATAATGGCCCCTCTTTCTCGCGCTCTCTCTCTCTCTCTGCCTCAAACACACACACACACATATACACACACACATATACTCACAAACAAGCAAGTACACAGTAAACACACACACAAAGCAGATGAAAACTTCTTTTGAACATTCACTTGTACTATGTCACAGTACGCAGCCAAACCTCTTCATGGATTGTTTTTTTTCTCTCTGCCTTTTCTTTACATATATATATAACATATGAATTCCTCCATATGGTACATTCGGTACATATGGTACATTTATGTTAAGAAATTATTTTCTGTTTTTACCATTGGATGTACTGTACATTTTTAGTTTGACTTGGCCCATTCATGAAATATTTTTTCATCCCAATTATTGTCCCAATCAGTTGTTGGGATTTGTAAGAGTCTGACATTTACCTTAGATTTACCTCTGTAGTAATTTTCTAACAGTGGACCTGGCATGTTTGTGCTTCGGTCAGATGTTGTATTGTAAATGATATTTTCATATATGTGGATTTTATACATGGAATAAAAAATAATAATATATGTACATATGATTGCTTAATTTCATTACCAAAGATGCATTTCACTGAAAGCCTTCTCATAGACTCTCCGTATAAGCAGTGTCTTTAAGCATTCAGGCAGGTTTGATAGTTAAGTCAGTGTGAGAGAAGAACATTACTGATTTACTCTCTTTTAATTACGTTTTCTCTCTCTCTCTCTCTGCTTATGAGCGCTCTAGAATCTTTTATGACAACATTTTAACTCATCATTAATAGTCATTGGACCGCAGCCGTAACGGACAAGTAGCCTGTTTTGTCCGTGTGATCGGTCTAGCCAACTTTAAAATATGTCTACAGTACAGCATGTATCTATTTTAAATGACAAAACAAGGACAACTGACAACAAAGACAAATTTTCGTATCTTGTATATGTATTTTCACCATTGTTTAGGCGCCCCCCCCCCCCCTTTGCATTGCATGCATGCATGCATGCATGCATACCCCCTTTTGCGCCTCTGACTCCAAATATAAATATCATGTCAAAAAGACCAGAGTCCTCTGATGCCCAGGGAAGAAAACAAAGAAGAGAAGAGCAGGTAAAACGGCAAAAACACAGAAAGACAGGTAATGTGATGAATGAATAGTTAATCTGTTGCATAGTAGTTGCCGCTGGAGCAGAGTGTGACTTACTTTGGACGATAGTGACGTTCGCTAACTAATAAATAGCTAACGTCAGTTACTCGCCAGTTACTCCCACCTTAAATTCATTAGGTAAAGTCGGGAAGACTGTTCAGATGTTTTGGGAATACCCTTCAACAGAATTTTTGAGAAATACACTTTTTCTCTTAAGTGTGCTGCACGAACCATCCACTGTCTGCCTCAAGAAACCAGGCACATATTTTTTTATTGACATCTTATAGCCAACGTTAGTCCTGTTTGTAACAGTCAATTAAATTGCTTTTCCGTTTCCATCCCCTTTTGTAATGAATAGTTGTAAGCTTTTGCATTTACATTACTGAACAGGTATAGGTATAGCAAACAGCATGCATCACGTGAGAGAAGTGCTCATTGAATACCTGTTTTGTGCATGACTGCGAGGGTGCGATTACTTTTGCTGTTTGTGTTTAGAATGTTATAGGCTGTAGTGTGGCTTAGCAGTTTCTGTGTGAGTGCATGAACACAATGATTAGCGGTGGAATTGGATGCGAGGCAAGGGACACCACCTAAAAGTGAGCTGACCTCCGATCTCCGATCTCTGTCTCTCTCTCTCTCTCTCACACACACACACGCACATATTCGACCAGGGTGCTGACAACATGTGAACTCCTCACGCATCCATTAACGTGTCCGGAGAAACTCTAGGGCTGCAGCCTCCATCGTTATCTTAAACTCCCAGCGGAGTTTGACACGCGGCGTTAACTACTCGTGGTTCAGACAGCTGGAGAGCACGGACAATTCCACACTTCAGCACTTCACTTCAACACACACCCACCCACACACACACACACACACACACACGCTATTGCCCGTTCCCAGCTTTATCAAATACTGGACGTATGACTTGGTTTGAAAACTTTAATGGCACCATATGGGGACATACGGTGGTGTTAGTGGCTAGCCAGCAGTGCTGTTTCTCTTCTTCTTCTCTCTCTCTCTCTCTCTCTCGTGCCGTTCCACTGCCCGCGTGCACGTTTCCAGTTCCCGGAGGTGCGGGCTGGGTTAGATTGTGTGATTTCACTGTTAATATTTTGCCCCTTTCTGTTATTTCTTGAGTATTTCTTTAGTTAACTGTGATATGTAGACTTACCTTGTTTGTGTTTTGTAAATGTCTCTTGTCTCTAGACCCTGTGTACAGGTTTTGCCAAATAACCAACCCCTCTCATCCCAGAATTCCTGGTCTGCGTATTGCCATGTTCCTTGGAGTTCTTGGTTCTGGGTTCGAGTGTTCTATAAAAGAACTGCAGAGAGAGAGAGAGAGAGATGTCATTTTGTGCTAGCTTCTGTTTTACTGGTTCGTCGTTTGTGTCATTTCTGCTGTTCGAGTGTGTGTGTGTGTGTGTGTGTGTGTGTTTTTGGATTCTCTGGATTGCGAGCCTTGCCTGCTGTTGTTCACTATGATTTTGTTGATTCACCAGGGTTAACGCCTGTGGTTTGAAACAAAGCTGAGCTCTGTGAATAGCTCCACGTTTGTGAATAAGTGTCTTACTCTGATTCCCCGTCACTCCCGGCATTCCGGCTCGTTCTCTCTCAGAAAGATAACTCACCGTGTTTTTACGCATTGTGCACTCAACCTATGATTCAGTCCAGTAACCCCCCCACCACACACCCACCCACCCAGCACTACAATGTTTTATAAGCATCTGCAAAATAACACACAAATGGATTAGTAATCGAATCTTTTGGCGTTCGGGGTGGCCGACTGAGCGTGAAGAAAGTTGGGAGAATTTTCTCGTTTAACTCGCAAATCTTCGGCAGACAAATAGAATGACACAGGTCAGAAACTCACTTACAGCGTGGGTACAGCCATCTTCCCGCCGGCTCGTCGTGCGACGAAAAAAAAAGTGTCATCACACCTGAGTGTCATATTCATCAGCTAATTGTAGTTTTACGCTGTCCCAACGGACATGGGCAAAAAACCAAGTATGTCTAATGTAGAGGGGAGTTTGGGAGCTGTTTGTATGTGATGGTAAATTTTGAGTTTGAAATAAGAATTATTGTGTGTGTGTGTGTGTGTGTGTATAGATAGACAGATAGATAGATAGATAGATTTTTATATATATATATATATATATATATATATATATATATATATATATATATATATATATATATATATGATTGTATGTTAGGTATGATACGTGAATTGTATTTTAATGTGTAAAGCTCTGGATTGATGTCTTTTTGTCTGGAGGATTAACAACCCCTAGGTAAGTTACTCTTTCCCAGGGGAGCTCAGAGGAGACACCTGCTGAAATATTAAAGGCAGAAATGTTCCATATTTGGGACTTTATTATTTAATTGACCTGATTTAAGGTTTAGGTAAAGGCTTTTTTTTTCTTTTGTCTAGTTCATTTGCTTAAACTGGCTTCTGTTTTTTTACTGACTACTTTTTTCTTTTAGTTTCCCAGCACTGGGGGTCTGTCCATTTAGTTCACCTGACCTGAGAAAATACTTACACCATCCTTGGCATAACCATCAGCTTTTGTCCTCCAACTCATTCCATCACACACACACACACACTCATACAGACACACACACATACACACACACACACACTCACACTCATACAGCCACACACACATACACACACACTCACACTCATACAGACACACACTCACACACACACACACACACACACTCACACACACACACTCA
Organism: Chanos chanos; assembly: GCF_902362185.1. Classification (NCBI taxonomy): domain Eukaryota; kingdom Metazoa; phylum Chordata; class Actinopteri; order Gonorynchiformes; family Chanidae; genus Chanos; species Chanos chanos. The sequence goes on from NC_044497.1 coordinate 56,155,050, forward strand.
CAATCATACAGACACACACACACTCACACACAGACAGCGGGGAAGTTTGTCATACCAAATCCTCATCTCATCCTAAACTCAGCCCGACCCTGACCCTGCTCATGACCCTAACCCTAACCCTCTCTAATAACGAGTCCGTCTGCCATAAAAACTGAACCTTAACCTTAACCTGAAGCCCTGTTCGCCTCTGTATGTCCCTCTGAACCAATCAGCAAATCATCAGCATACCAGACACACACACACACACACACACAGTCACAGTCAGTGAGAGCAATAGCAGTATCTGTATTCTGTATGAGTATTCACTCAAAGCAGAGTGTAAGCCCTTAGTCTTTCCCCTCAGAAAAATCACAGTGTAATGACTTCAGTTTACTCCACAATCCAGTCTTCCCACCTTTCACCTCTGTTTGTCAGAGATCCTTTTAAAGGCATGTGTCATTCAGCTGGCCCTCTGCCGCTACAGGGTCACCTCTGACCCCTCTCCTGTCGCCCAGCAGTCCGCCGAACAATTCTCCAAACATCTTACACCTCAGTGCACAGCATCAGTGGTCAGCAGTCTGGCGTCTCTGTTCTCATCACAGCCATGACTACATCTCTCTCTCCCTCTCTCCCCTCTCTCTCTCTCTCTCTCTCCCTCTCTCCCCTCTCTCTCTCTCTCTCTCCCCTCTCTTTCTCTCTCTCCCCCCCACTCTCTTTCTCTCTCCCTCCCCCCCCCCCCCACTCTCTCTCTCTCTCCCTCTCCCCCCCCTCTTTCCCCTCTCTATCTCTCCCCCCCCACTCTCTCTCTCTCTCCCCTCTCTCTCTCCCCCCCACTCTCTCCCTCTCTCCTCTCTCACTCTCTCTCTCCCCCCCCCCCCACTCTCTCTCTCTCTCTCTCTCTCTCTTTCTCACATCTCTTTTACACTGCCACTTTTTTTTATCATGCCGTATTCACACAGTAATAAAACAGATGATCTTGAATCAAGATTTCTAGTACATAATAAAAGCACGCCCTTAAAAAAAAAAAAAAAAAAAAAAGCCTGCAGTTTGCCCTCCATTACTCGTGCACAGGGGAATATTGCTTCATTTCCCTCACATTGATCTGTATAGATCTTCAGATCAATCTGAAATACTCTAATGTATGCTAGTGTGATTGTGCCACTACAAATCACATGTGATCGCACTTTTTGGAACCGTTCCCAACAGTGTGTCCTAATTTATCCTTCTCTCCATAGGCCCAATGAACCTTCCTCATTAAGGACACCATCTATAAGAGCTGTCCTGTACTTTAAACTGTGCTTAAGCAGCCTGTCCTCCCGCTGAACTCAGGTCCAGTGAGTATCTCATGTTTTAGGCTTTTAGTAAGTTCTTGTTATCCAAGCTTAAGAACCAGATGGGGTCTCTATTTTTTTTTTTTAACTTTTTTTTTTTTTTTTTTAAGCCTCCCCCGAGCTCTGAATGAGGTTTTGACCATGGCTGTTTAAATGATTAAACCTCTTTCAGTAGCAGTGTTCCTGCCAACTAACCACAGCTTTTGTTGCCGATAAATGGAGTGCTGCTCGTGATGCTCAGCGTGCTTTTAGAGGGAATGGAAGGGAGTGAATAGAGGAAAAAGCAGGTAGAGCCTGTGCACACGTTTGGAGGGCTGATTGTTTCCGTCCTCTCCTCCAACGAGCCACCCAGTATGGGCTAAGTTCAGGGAGATCTGTGTAACCATATGGTGTGATATAATTATTCTCTCCTGGTTTTGCCTTTGAGGGAAAGGTGGGGGCTGGGGGGGGGGGGGGGGGGTGTCCATTACGCCACATGTGCATACCCGGCTATTGTTAATGTGGATGACTTGCTGAAGTTTGTGTTTCCTCCAACCTATGCAAAGACAGCATGCGATCATGTTGCCATGCTAAATATATGGATCTCACATCTTTTTTTTTTTCATTTCTAAATAGCCCCTGAGAGCTCCAGCGCACGGCCGTCACACAAGATGACAACGTGAGCTGGAAGCATGTGTGTGTGTGTGTGTGTGTGAACTAAGGCGTTGTTTTTCCTCCCCTCTCCCAAACAGTTCAAAGGAAATGTGAATGTGAGCCCTGGAATGCACAGCAACGTGATTCTAAGTGACAGATTTTTCAAGGGCTACCTTTCCAATCAGTGCCGTACAGTTTCGCGTGGAAAAGTTAACGTGAGTGGAGGAGGCGCTGAACCCCAAAGCCTACAGAGCTTTGACACAGCGTGGCTGACGGCACCGCGTCTGACGGCAGACGTCTCCGATTCCAGTCTGCGCTGGGCAGCCAGTGCATCGTTTTCTCTCAGAAATAAGATACATTTTCTTCTATCGAGTCGTGAGCCACTGTATGGCGAGGACGGGTAAAGATCTCTCCTCCGCACGGGGTTGCGTTTCCCCATATCCTGCGGTGTTCTTGATTAAAAAGATTGTGTGTACAGCTGAGCTTTTCTGTCTCCATCGATGAGGTGCTTTATGACCTTTCCTCCGTGAGTACACAGATACCAGATCCCCCCTCTAGCACTGCAGGACCCCCCTCGGTTCGCTCACCGAGGATTTGATTAACTTGACTTTCCCTCTTGATGACAGATTAAAGAGGAAGAAGGGGGAAAAAAACAGCCTCACACTAAGTCGCACACGAAAGAGAGGCAACGAGATGTTTTCTGTCCCGTATATTGACGTAGAGAAAAAAAAAGAAAAGAAAAAAAAAGAGAAAGAAATCAGAGATGATGTTTTATGGGCTGAATGTCAGGCACAGAGGACAAAACTCACTCCCTCACTCTGTTACGGAAACAATTCTGTGTCCCCCAGTCAAGGGAACAGCATCTGCTGTACCAAACAGACAGTGTGGAATGTCCTCGTTGTATCTGAGAATGAGTACGTTTCACTCAAAAGCATATGTGATAGAATTTCACTCTCGGTTCTCTTGCTCACGGTTCCGCTTTATCACGTGAGTCCCTCACCGGCGCTCTCTCTCTCCTTTCCTTTCAGGTGTCAGCCCATTTGGCGTCAAGTTTTTGAGTCCACGAGAGCTGTTATTTTTTTGTTTGTCTCTTTCTTCACTTTCTGTCTCAGCACTCCTGTCACCCCGCCCCGCCCCCTCCAGCAGCCCTGGTGTCAAAGGCTGGTTCCTGCCTGCACCGCGGTTAAGAGCCAAGTGAAGGCTGTTGCCTTGTAAAGGTGACAGCTGAGAGCAGAGGCGGGAAAAACTGAAATGGCCCTCTTTAGACTAGACAGAATAGCCCAGAGAGGCACGGAACAGGTGTGTTATTGGAGCTCTGGGGAGGTTATCTCAGATCGAAACCGTTGCCTGTGTGACCAAGTATGAATAAATTGTGGGTGGAATGACACAGAAGTCAAAAATCTGAGTTAGACACCACTTACAGAGAGCTTGACTATCCGTGTTTTTTGTTTGTTTGTTTGTTTGTTTGTTCTTTCTTTCTTTCTTTCTTTCTTTCTTTCTTTCTTTCTTTCTTTCTTTCTTTCTTTCTTTCTCCTTTTAACATTGAAAGGGGGCTGGACTGATGTGTCTAGAGTAAAAGTCCCAGAGTCTTGATTTGCAGTCAGAGACATTTCAGTGATGGTGGGGTGTGATTTTGGACGGGCGAGGGGGGTGGGACAGAGAAAAAAAAAAAAGTGAGTGAGTGAGGATGGGGGCCTTTCTCATTGGTTTGTTTAGCCAAACGTCGGTGTGTTTTAATGAGCCCTACTGCTGGCCCCTGTGGGCTTTTTCAATTATTGGCCAATTAGTGCAAATAAAACAAACTGTGAAAAAACCCCAGGCTCAGTTTCTCCTCCCACTGTTCTAAGCAAAGTTTGTTTTGTTCGGTCATTCATTAGGCAGATCCGCACGGAGCACATTAACCCCGGGCAAACCAAACATAAAAACAGTGTTCTCCTAGGTTCTCCTGTGAGTTCTGGAAATGCTAGCTGAGCTGAAATGACATTGATCAAAGTGATATTAACAAATTAAATTGTTATTTCACATTTTAATGTTGTTTTTAGTACCACTGAATACACACACTGAACAGAATTGCATTTCAAAGCTCTGAACAGGACCCTCAATTCAGTTCTGTTTCAGTAGAGAATGATTCTGAGCTTGGAACAGTACCCTGTATTGGCGCAATATTTCTGCCCTCTCGTTTACTCTTCAAGACCTCTGTCTCACAGTGTCACATCACGAGAGACGCGGTGTCATCTTCTGTCACCATTCACTACGACTCCGTTTCCTTTTTTCATAATAGCTTTTGAATGTTCAGCGAAATCTGACACCTCGTCCTCTGCGGCCAGGGAGACTATCGTAGTGTCTTGACCTCGTTATCTCCGTCTCTGTCGCGCTGGGTTCCTCTGGGTTCATCCGCGACTGTAGACTCCACAACAGAGCGACTCGCATGTAGCTTTGCGTCGCCGGGATATGGCCGCCGCGTACCCGTGGAAACGCTGTCACTTTGACTTTTCTTCCATCATCACCCCGCAGGAGACCATGAGACCGGCGTACATGCAAGCAGAGTGCAGCCAGTTAGGGATATGTGCCAAGGGCGGTGACTTTCTTTTCGACCTCCGTTGTTCTGGGGTGTCTTGTCACTCTCATGCCATCTCACGTCATGGACGAGGCATTCTGGCTGTGGCATTGTGAGATGCCCAGACGGTTGCTGCCCACCGAGGCGCCATAGCAAGTGACTGGGTTTTGTCGCCCTTGTTCTTTCCAGCGAGTGACGTGCTGATGTACACACGTTTGGATCCAGTTGGTAATGGCCGTGCGTGGAGGGGGACTGCACCCCCCCCCTCATGGGGCCCTGTCTTACACCATGCATACTCTGTGTGCTTGTGTCAACTGGGATTATGCCTACAACGACTGAATTCGTAATGGATTTACAAACAAGGCAGGCATATTGCTGGCTGTGATTGATGCTCGTCTGTTGTAGGTTATCCGTAACCCGACTGATCGTCATAGGGGCGTTCGCATTTTCATCTGAGTATTTTCTACCTGGGAGTCCCCAAAAATTGGAAATTTATTAAGCGCAAAAAACCGTGGCCGCAGATTTGCATGTATGAAAGTCACCCTGGCTGTAGGGTGAGCAGGTGATGACAGAGGACGGGGGAAAGTGTTTTTTGGGTGGTTTTTTTTCGAGAGAGAGAACATAAATATGTAACAGGGAAAATGAGATTCCTTGTAGTACCGCAAAGAATGTTTCATGTTGTCACCGCCTGGGTCCTCCGCTATCTTTCGAAAAGGACGAGATGAGACGCACAAAAAGAAAATCATCGGCGTCAGCTGTTCGTTCATTTGCAGTTTTTTTCTCTGCGATTTTAGCTTTAGCTTCATTAGCAGCATTACGTCAAACGGCCGAACATGTAAGTTCCATCAAAGCCGCTGAGCTCACGGCCATGTGCTATGCGCTGCGTTAGTCGGCAGAATATGGTAATGAGGGGGAGCCAGGCATGAGTCATGAGAGGGCGGATTGAATTATTTAGGCCTGCTTTTGCAGTTAATTACATATGCACAAATGAAAGCCCCACACCACAGTTACAGAGGGTCAGGCAACAGTTTAATTCATCAGTTTCAGCTCGCACTCGAAAACCATCAACCTCATCTATGCGTCTCTCTCTCTCTTTTTTTTCGTCCCACAAAGTGCCTTTTTTCATTACGTTTAGGTGTGTTTACCTCAAAATACATCACTCACACACTGTGTGGTCCAATTTTTTTTTTTTTTTATGAAGCTGTTTCAGCTGAACGGAAAATCCAAACATGTTAAGTAAGATGCAAGCCTACACACTTCATACACAGCCCAGCCCAGCCCACAACCCCCCCCCCCCCCAACCCAACCCCCCCAGGCTGGGGGAGATCAGCAGCATGCCAATTTAATTGTTTCTTTACTGAATGTAACCAGATTTAGAAACATTACACAATCAGAGACATTTACATGTGGACATCTTCCTATCACCAGTGTGGGAGAAGAAAAAAATCAGGCAGAACAGTTCCTGAGATTGCTGTCAGAAGTATGTAGTCATTTATGGCTGCATGCATTCAAGGGCTCTATGGACAGAGAGAACAATAGTCTCATGATTTGCAAGTCTGTGGTTGCAGATTTTATTCATTTATTTTACCCAATTGACGAGTATAAATTTTTCTTAGAAGGTGTTAGATGTTCGGTGGCAATCAGAATGATGTTCCATAAGAGCACCAGCGGTTTGGTTTTCGTAGACGTTGGTAAAGTGCATACCTGATATATGATGTTCTGTCCGCAGGCATCTCATAGACACACTCAGGAAGTCCATATTTGGTGAGGCAACGTGATCTTCATCAACATCTCACTGAGGTATTTTGAAGCCTCACACATGGCCATGTCTAAAGCAGTTATTTCCCCATCCAGGTCCAGCAGCCAGAGAGCTCTACTCTTTTCTCTCTCTGCTGCCACTCACTGATTTAACCAGTCGGCTAATTATCAAGACCATGACTGGATGTACGGGATGTGTCAGGGGGTTATAACCTGGGGCACTGGACACAGAACCAACCAGCTGTGCGCGGTTCAGCGTGAGCAGGGACGGGTGCTATTGTTTCCACCTCGTTTCTGTAATGAATGTCACCTAAATGAACAGCAGGCAAGAGCTTGTCTCAGAGGCTTTGTTCTGCGTTTCTAGACATTATTTCCAGTACGCTGTGCACTCACAAACACAGTCACCTCTGTATACATGCGGTTTCACCAGGGACAGTGGTGAAAAGTTACTGTGTTTGCTAGTGCATGTCAGTCTCCTTTAATCTGTTTATTATTTTAAAGGCATCTAAAGGTCAGTCAGTTACAGGAAATTTTCAAGGTTGAAGTCAAGTTTTCTCCAGCTTCTGCCCTGGCTCCCTCTTCTCAGCAGGATTCCATTACCGCTGACAGAACTTTCAGAGGGATCATTATGTTTTGATTGGTTGGACTGTCTGTAAATCGGATTTTTCCCCTGAGGATGGGACCGCTCATTGTCTGAATTTGTCTTTCCCATCTTGCCAGAAAACAGTCATTGACTTATTTGTTGCAAAATACGGGGGGAGAAAATCCAGTTTCAAACATTTGTTGATTTAAATTGTTCCAGAAATCTAAGAAATACCCTTTTTATGTATAGCTACACACAATACATCTCTCTCCAGTCCTCGTTTTACCAACTTCTTTGGGTAATTTCCAGAGTTTAATTATGCATGAGTACAACCTAAAAAAAGAAAGAAAAAAAAAAAAACAATGCCTTGCACCAAAGGCAAACGTCTTGCGCCCGCCCAGTAAGTGAAGTTTGTTGTGTCTCATGAAAGTTGCCGTCTATCACTGGTTCTTTCCTTTAGCCTTTAGCTGAACAGTGAGTATAAAAGTGCAGAGGGGAACAGGATGCACACAGGTTTCCCTCAGTCGATTCTACCAGCCCGAGTTTACACAGAGAGAAAGAGAGAGTGAGAGAAAAAGAGAGAGTGAAAGAGAGAGAGAGAGAAAGAGAGAATGAAAGAGAGAGAGAGAGAGAAAGAGAGAGTGAGAGAAAGAGAGAGTGTGAGAGAAAGAGAGAGAGAGAGAGAAAGAGAGTGAGAGAAAGAGAGAGTGAGAGAGAAAGAAGCTCTTATCACAGAGCAGGTCCGTCACTTTCTCTGAGAGACAACGACCAAGAGGAAGAAATTCAACCTTTTTTATCATTTTTTTTTTTAAATCAAAACTATGAAAAATTGAGTGACATTTGACGTGGGATATTGCGCAGTAGTCCTCGGGGAGGGCTAATAAGGTGGTGGTGAATAAACTGTCCTGTACACAAACACAGAGACAGAGATAAGCAGAGACATACACAGACTGACACAGAAATGGAAACAGACACAGAGGCACTAATATGACTTCCTAAATACACAAATATGGCCTCTAGATCTAGCAGTGACTGTTGTAAAAAATTTCTTACACACAAAGCAGTTGCCCTCATCAAGGCAACACTGACTGGAAGTAGACACATCCTTCACCTGGTTCTGGATCTCCCAGTGCACTGGTAGGAAGTCTGACACCCAGACGAACAACAACCGACCCGAGGAAAGCGTTGTGATGAACAAGCAGGATAATAATGATGATAACAGTGTTGTCTGAACCTGCCCATTTGGACGGTAAAACAACGTTTAGTAACGTGTTGTTTAGTAACAACACGTTACTAAAGCCCGACTCTTTTGCTAATTCCAACAGCTGTAAATCTGTGATTTTCCTGTTAAGCTTTTGCCTTGTTTCCGCGGCCGCGCGAGGGAATGTCGTGTGCTCGCGGGTCGGCCTGGCTCTGAGCCCGGTTAACTCGGGATCAGACACAAACTCGACATCCTTCCTTTTTTTTTTTTTTTTTTTTTTTCAGCTGTCACAGATGTGATCAATAAAACATGCTTCCAGGCATGACCCGCTAATGAATCGTGAACAGGGACAAAACTCCGTGGCAAGCCGCCCCGTTTTCATCTGTTTCGCATGTCTTCCCAAACCGGCCCCTGGAAGACTGGCCAAGCATGCAGAAGCACAGCCATGTTTGTGATGAGTCAGTGAGATTAAAATTTATGTTTATCTTTTTTATATTTTATGCTTAGAGGCCTCTGACATAAAATCAAAACAGGAGGGCACTCCGCGCTGTATATCACACACTGGGTGGAGGGTAAAGATGAGAGGAGAATTTCCCCCCTGAGCTCGTAAACACAGGGAGAAGTTTTTACTATAGGAATGGAGGAGAACAGAGCTGAGTGTGCTTAAAAGTGTTTCCAAACAGAAGCTCCCAATAGCTATAGGTACTGCAACAGTATAAATTAAACTGTGAGAAGCAGTTTAATAGGTTTCATTTAAGGGGCAAAATAAATATATATATACTTATATATGTGTGTGTGTGTATATATATATATATATATATATATATATATATATGACTTTGGAAGGTGGTAGGGATGAAGAAAAAAATACTCTGTTTCCTCATAAAGGGTAATAAGAAAAAAAAAATGAAATTCTGTCCTCTCAAGCAGGGTGCAGAGATCCATATTGAGTCGTTTGTCATGTAATTAGTCAGATTCCTTTCTGGTAACGACCCACACCGTCACGTGATCAATCACAAAGCCCATATGCTTTTCAGCTGTCATTTAATTAGCCATTTTCTTTCCTTGTAATTAGAGCTATCAATCTAACCTGAAATGAAATGGGGACTGCGGTAGTGGAGGGGGGAGGGGGGGGTGCACACACCCATCGGCTTGATGAATAATGAAAAGCATTTCCAGTGGCACAAATTTATATGCAAGCAGCATAATAACAGAGTGACAATTAAGAGGAAAAGAGCGCCGGCGAAAGACTGGAAAACGTCATTATTCCGACAAGGGCTTGTTTCCATGCCTTTATGCAATTCTCTGCCCTTTATGACTAAATCATAGGCACTTGAATCAAAGCCCCCCCCCCCCGCCTGGCAAGGACAATACACATTTAGCACCGACTTTAATAGCTCTCTCCACAGAACAAAGCAGCTTGGCTTACTTCAGAGGTGTAATCTCCCAATGAAAAGACCTGTAAAAAAAATTACGGGGGGGGGGGGGGGGGGGGGGGGGGGGGGTGTTGTTCTTGACATATTCGTGGTTTCAGCCCTGGAGTAAACAAAAAGGTTGCCGTGGGTGACCTGTAGCATGTGGTACGATAAAGTAAAAAAAAACAAAAAAACAAAAACAGTCAGATGACAACAAGACAATGCACTCAGGCCTCATTACTGATTGAGCAGTTCTTTTGGAGATGTGGACCATTTCCCAGTGACCCGTGTTAACCCTGTTACAGTACTCAGTGACACACTCTGACATGTCTTCACCAGCCACGCAAACTGCTCACAGACACACTCACAGCTCTGTGTGTCTTTGTGTGTGTGTGTGTGTGTGTGTGTGTGTGTGTGTACACACTGCTGTGGCTAAAGAAGTGTATTTACACTTAGACCACGAACATGGGCATGTCTGTGTGTCTTCTCACATACACGATTCTGATCTCAAATGTTTTGAGAGAAGATGGAAAATGACATGAAGCTGACATGACAGCTGAGAACAGCACTTCACTGGCCCTGGTCTCATATCATTACTGACAGCCTGTTAGCACGACCAAGTCTCGAACTGCATCCCAATGCCGTCTCAGCTCGGTTTACATTTTGTTTGTATAGCTTCTTCTTCTTCTATTTATTTATTTATTTATTTATTTATTTTTGTTTTACAGCGGACATTGTCACAAAACGCTTCTCCCGAAAACTGACTATTAACCATGAGTCATGAATGCAGCAGCTTTTGGCCAGGGAGTAAATATTCTTCCCAACCAAGCCAAGTGTTGTGGGTGGCTGATTTCTTAGGGGGTTAGCGTTGATTCGACTCCTAAACTGCACGGTATAGAAAAGGCTCGACAAACAGGATGTTTTTAACCGACACAACACTAAACAGTCTGATTTTTCTGTTTTGTTGTAACACTGGCGTGATACCAGAACCTGAGAGGAGACTGCCGTGGTGACCTCCCCCCCCCCCCCCCCCAGTCAGAAGTGTCTGTATGTGCTGTGTTTGTGGAGACCTGTCAGAACTGAAAGCCGGGAGTCGGATCAAACCCTGTCATCAGTTACCACGGTACCCGCTTCCATCGCCTGTCACAAACACCAATCACTGCTCTTCAACTATGCTCGTCTAAGGCGGAGCTTAACCTGAACTTGTCGGTTTAAACAAGCACTTTTACATGCTGCAGCCAAGCCATACTTTATCAGCAACACCACAGACGCCCACCTCCCGACTTTAGTTTTAAATCTCTTGGTTGAGTTCAAAGAGAGCGTACGGGAAAAAAAGCGTTTGTCCTGAGTGTGATGTCTATCGATTTTGACAAAAACAAAGGAAAAAAAGACAGATAGGATATGTTACTAGATGTTTGATAAGACTGCTTAAAAAATACTGTAGCAGTGAAAACCACTGATCTAATAATGAGGAAATTCAGAATTACCTCTAGCTTTTGACATCCTTTTTTTAGACCGCTAAGTGCAAATGATGAGTGTTTCCGTCACCATTACAGTAAAAAACCCATAAAAACCATAAAAGCCATAAAAACCAGCAGCTGACAGTGCATCACCATTAATAGCGCTCCATCTGACAAGTCTTGAGTCTCCTCTTATTATAATTATAAGAATCTCACAGATAACCTTCGTTCACCGACACAAAACCTGCCGTCGAAGGCGACAGGTGTTTGGTCAAGCAAAGGGGTGCTGGTCACCTCGTAGGTAACAAAAAATGTCACATGCCTAAAAAGAAATGTACTGTTCCATTAGCTTGTTTAAAGGTCAGCCATTTAAGCTGCTTTTTTTTATTTTCCATGATAAAATCATTCCTCTGTTTGATTAGGCCTTATCGTCACACGGTTGCCTTTGGTGTCGGCTCTTTGGTTAAGTAAGACAACGTGACATTGCGCTGACGGGCTGTCGTGACTGGACATCCCTTTGGCCGATTAAAATCAGAAACCATTTATACGGTTCAGTCTGATCTCATCATTTGACTCCAGTATCCGAGTCTCCAGTGGCAGCCCTGACAGGGGGTCCGTGTAAGGACATGGAAAATCACCCTGTGAATTGAGGTGATGTCATTAGTTGTCATACATTTTGATATAGGCTAGCCTAATTAAGATAATGTTGTGTGTGTGTGTGTGTGTGTGTGTGTGTGTGTGTGTGTGTGTGTGTGAGAGAGAGAGAGAGAGAGAGAGAGAGACAGAGATGCTCACAAGTCATTTTTTGCACATCCAAGTCAAGTCTCAAGTCTCTTATGGTTGTAATGAGTGTTCTATCATTTGCTGTATGCCATCCGTTCTGATCAGAACACTGTATTGATATATCTAAGGAATTCAAAGCATGTACTGTATTATCATCACTCCTTTATCTATTAGCATACAGTATCAGCATTGATTAGTTGTTTGGTATATGGTCACTTTAAGCAGGCTGTTGCAATGCAATATGAAAAAAACACACAATGAACACTTTCCTGTAAAAAAAGTTAATAACAGTATTGTGCAACATTCACTTATCTTTTTTTTTTTTTTTTAAATATTCAGCTAACGCTAATCTAATCAAGTTAACCTCCCTTAACGATAAAGCTAGTAACAAGTTAATGTTAGATAGCTGAGCTAACATGTCTGCTAGTTATCCATAGGCGATAAGGTTAACTTGTCTTTCACATTACCAAGTGACTGACTGACCTACCCCGGTGCGGTTTGAGGTGCCTGATTAAATTTGATGTAGTTGATCCAGCATCCTTTATTTTGATACTGCACACCCTGCATTTAGCCGTTCTTTTGTTTGGGCCTTGTCATGTCATGTCATTGTCATTGTCTGCCACTTAACCCAGGACCGGGTCGCCGTGGCAACAGGCTGAGGAGGGTAGCCCACACATCCTTTTCCCCGGCTACATCCACCAGCTCCTCCTGGGGGATCCCAAGGCGTTCCCAAGCCAGCCGAGATATATAATTCTCCCAACGTGTCCTGGGTCTGCCCAGGGGTGTCCTCCCAGTTGGTCGTGCCCAGAACACCTCCGCAGGGAGGCGCCCAGGAGGCATCCTGACTAGGTGCCCGAACCACCTCAACTGGCTCCTTTCGACGCGGAAGAGCAGTGGCTCTACTCTGAGCTCCTCCCAGGTGTCTGATCTCCTCACCCTATGTTTGGGGCCTTGTGTGGAAGCATTATGGCCAAAGGTTATCACAAATGGCACTGCAGCTGCAGGTGTGCTCACCGTGGTTACGGTGTTACTGCTGCAGTGTACAGTCATCTGCAGTCGCGCGCATGCCTGAAGTAACGCATGATCATTAGGGAGCGAATGACATCCAGCTGACATTTCCTTGATGTTAATGCGGCAAAAAAAAATAAAGTTAAAGATTGTTCACGAGTCCCAAATGTTGAGTCCGAGTCGAGTCTCAAGTCTTTTGAGGACGAATCTCAAGTTAAGTCGCAAGACAACGGGTATGCGACTTAAGTGCGAATCGAGTCCAACAAGTCGTAAACTCGAGTCCCCATCTTTGGTGTGTGTGGGTCGCTTTTCGTTGTCAGTTAACGATGGGGCAGAAAATCCAGAATAAATGTACAAGGACGTTCTTAAGATTTTGTTAAAGCAAACAAACAAAAACCCTCGTGTTTCTGATTCAGGTGTCAGGGTTTCACTTGCGTTTAGCTGTAATTTAAATTTAGCCTATAAAAATGTAAATTGTATTAAAGCACAAACTTTAGGCCTGTAGAATTCTATACTTAGCCTATGTACACGTTATTGTATCCAGCTCTCTTTGCTGGAGCCACGAAAGCTACTGGACCATGAAAACGTGAAGAGTTACAAAAGCCCTTACAGCAGGCTGTCGCAGATTCAAATCTAAAACTGGACGTCATTGCAATCTCGCTGTTACGTGGAGATTGCCTATGGCAAAGCGGAGTTAAAAATCTTTTATTAGCGATCATTTCCTCCGATCTATAAATGAAAAGAAAAGATTGGCACATTTGAAAGTGGCACATTTGAAAGAGGGAGCGCGAGGCTAGAGCGTATTTCCCGCGACACGTGTGGCACCAGCGGCTGCAGTATTAAGAGGTAACAAATGCGACTCCCGTGAAGGACTGCATTCACACCAGGCTGACGACAGTCCCTCACCCCTACTGGGGGAGAATCAGAAAATCAAAACACGCAAAACTTTGATCACAAACTTTTAGTTGGCTTGCCTACAGGCTATATAGAAATCTCTGCAGTCTTTCGACTCTTCGCTAAAGTAAAGGTAGCCTGTACAGCAACGATGGATTTTTTACGGTAACAACTCGCAGTGCCGAGTTTGAATTAAGTGTCACAGCTGTAGCAGTGATCTCTTTAGAGGCGGCGGTGGCTGAGCAGACAAGTAATGCAGTGGAGGAATGGACAGAGGAGACGGAGGTGTGGAAAAGAAGTGATGACCTGTCTTCAAGAAGACTGTGGCGTTGTGTCCGAAATGGCATACTAGTGTACTGCATACTGGCCCAGTATACACTGTATGTGTCAACCAGACGGAGTAGATCAGTTTGGTGGGTGAAGGATGGAATAACAGATGAGAGAATGGATGGAACAAAAGAGAAGAAAGGGTAACAGGGTCTTATAACATGGCTATAAGACCATTAACAGGGTCTTATAACATGGCTATAAGACCATTAACAGGGTCTTATAACATGGCTATAAGACCATTAATAGGGTCTTATAGCATGGCTATAAGACCATTAACAGAGGTCATAACATGGCTATAAGACCATTAACAGAGGTTGTAACATGGCTATAAGACCATTAACAGGGTCTTATAACATGGCTATAAGACCATTAACAGGGTCATAACATGGCTATAAGACCATTAACAGAGGTTGTAGTGTAGCCAGTTACAGAAATAAATTGATCTGTGAATAACATTACTTTAGTACCAGGATAGGAACGGATGACAAGATGAGTGGAGGGGTACAGGAGGAAGAATGAGAGAATCACTTTGCAGTTATTCAGTAAGAAGAGTGTGTCGCGAGAGGAGTGTAAAAAAAAAAAAAAGTACAAGAGTGTATTAGCTCCGAGCAAGCACCGCTGAGCAGTTCAAATAAAGTAACAGTGTGTACCTGAGGACCGAGAAACGAACAAACCCATTTGTCTTTCAAGTTAAGCTAAGTTAAGAAAGTTAAGCATTTGTCTTTCAAGGAGCAGCTGTTTTACAGACATTAGAATGGAATGTCTGTTGGAGCCAGCACTCTTGAGTATCTCTGTCAGGTAGGATTAGTCTGGAGAAGAAGAAGAAAAAACTGCTCATACAGTCTGTTTTGACTAAGGCTTAGTAGCTGCCCTGTTCTGGAGCTCCTGCAGGAAGAGATGACGCAGGCACAAAATTACTGGCGGACAATCACCAACTGCCATCACCAACACCGTTCTTCACTTAACTGAAATTACCCTTGGGAGGGAAGAGCCAGAACAAGCAGTTATTAATTACATTTATCTTAAAATACTATCGAATGTTTGTTTTTGGTTTTTTTTCAGACTAAACGTAAATGACATTATTTTATGACTCCGGCTTATTGTGAGCAACCCGACATTATGGTTTGTACTTTCCTATGGATACATTCGCTGTGTCTGAAATCACTCACTACTCACTATGTAGTGCACTATATAGTGAGTTTGCCATTTTGTATTGCAGTCTGAATGTGTGATGAGAATTATTATACCCTATACAGTGGTCTCAAAGTATCCCACAATCCATCGTGAAAAGTAGCGTACAACCAATGTACCCTACATCAGTCGACTTAGACTTAGACCATCATGCGTTGCGGCCAGTCGTGTGAAAGTGTTGTCAGAATTGCACACCAATCAGATGCAGATGTTCTGGTGTTTGTTTACGCGACAGAGATAATAATTTCGAATATCCAGGCGCACAATTATGTAGCATGTATCAGCAGCTGTCTGCCCTAAGACCCCCCCCCCCCCCCCCCCCCCCCCCCCACCCGCAGAGACCGTCATTTGACTCGGAAAATATTAAATTTGAGGAAACTGAAAGTTAATTTAACGCTTTAGGCTGCTGTTGAAATGATTCCGCCGGAGCAGGTCTGAGGTTGATCTCTGACTATCCGCTGGAAAAACAGCGTGACATTACCAGGAAGAACCACAGCGCATCAGAGGACCGGAGATAATTGACTGGTCTGTCTCTCGGCGTCTGAGAAATTGGAAATATGAGAGGGGTCAGGGATGCGTTCTGCTGATACTTCACGTATACTCACGTACACTCACATGTGTGCTTCGGGAAACGCTTTAAAATGAGGTAAAACATGGTGACCTGAGTCAGGGTGTCCACGTACAAACAGCTGCATTTTATGACTTGGTTTATGATGTAGGTTTTAGGATTTAGGATATAGGTTTTCTGTGTTAAAAATGGAGACACTCTGGGCTTGACTGAATGGCCGGGGGGGGGGGGGGGGGGGGGGGCGGTGTAATCTTGAGCCCGAAGCTGTGTGGCCAGTCTCTTCACCAGGCAAGTCAGAAACCTGTCGACTGTCAGTCAGATCAGTGACTAAACAGACAACTGTGTTTTATCACAATTTAACCAGATAGTCCAGTGGAGGATATCTGAAACACACTAACCCAGACACATGCCTCTGAATAACACATCTGATCAATAATCAGTTTCAAGGCTAAAACGACTGCATCACCATAGTTCTATATAATAAATAAACGATTATTCTGTGTGTGTGTGGGTGTGAGAGAGAGAGAGAGAGAGAGAGAGAGAGAGAATATCCTCCCTCACTATTCTGAAAGTGGAGTTTCGTGAATACAGAGGAAAAACTCAATAGCACTTTCATAGTATAAAAGCCAGTGTTCTTTTTGTTAATGTTTCATTTTCAAACAAGCTTTTTTTTTTTTTGTCAGTTGTCTCACAGTTATTGTAGACTTGCTTATTGTGAACAACAGACAATTAAAATGAATAAATAAATAATGATAATAATAAACTCTACTGGGCTGTATTCAGACACCTCTTTCAAAGAACAGTACACAGACAGGTACAAAGTGTACACAAGTGAATGAACTCAATCACCCAACTTGTGCTGGTTAACACCATGACAAAGTAACTTACACAGTATACAGTTACACAGTATAACTTACAGTATTAATCTGTCATGCAGTGAATGCACATCAGTCATTCACCGTTACATATCAGAAAAACATATATACTTGAAAACACTGATGGTAATGGTGTTATGGGCTTAACGGACTTGGATGGGCTCGCCTGGACAAAGATGAGAAACAGAAACTGATTCACCTCCCTGTTAGGGCTGCAGTGAGAACGCTGGGAAAATGGCACCTTGACACGGAGCTGGGCGTGACAGTCTGAAGGCTGGATCTGTAAGAGCACCAGTATCACCGACTTAACTGATTCTTTAGAGAAAGAGACAAAACAGTTTCCTGCCTGTAGGTCGTCTGCTAAGGTTGACATAAGATCTGCTAAGAGCCACGGACAATAACGGTAATTGACGTGCTTTTAACACAATTGCATGTTTGCATGTGGTATTCTGACCAGGGGCAGACTTGACAGAACGGAGCGACTGAGTGAATCCACTAAGGCGGAAACTGAAATTCCATCCCACAGTCGATAGATCTGCACAAATAATAGCAGCATTGCATGAACTCTCTGGTAACTTGCCCAGAGGGCAATACCGGGACGGCTTTTGATCATTACTTCCTGGGCTGTTGTCGGTGACCGTCAGTGACGGTACAAAGGTAACTAGGGATAGTGCGGTTTTCTCGTTACCAATGACCCGTCTGACTGGTCCAAAAGACAGGGGCTTAAGAAACACTTCTTAGAGTGCCAACAATTGCACACACACACACACAATGTGAACAGTGAATTTGCCCTCTGCATTTAACCCATCCTTACTCACCAGTGAGCTCACACACACACCAGACACAGCCTTCCTTGACCCAGGGGTTAAGTGCGTCGCCCACAGACACATAGCTGTGGATGTCGGTCCTGGGAATCGAACCAGTGACCCTTCGGTCACAAGCCCCAGTTCTCTAACCTCTAGTCCACAGCTGCCCAGTGTCGCATTGCTGAGTCACAGATTCCCCTCACTACACACAAAATTAGGATGTACCCCTGAGGGCCATTCACGATTATAACACCACCGTAAGGATGTACCCCTGAGGGCCATTCACGATTATAACACCACCGTAAGGATGTACCCCTGAGGGCCATTCACGATTATAACAACACCTTGAGGATGTACCCCTGAGGGCCATTCACGATTATAACACCAATCAGTGATGGCGTATCTTTCCTGCCCCCCCCCAGCCCCTCACCTCCCCCACACCCCCAGTCAGTACAAACACATGAGAGACCTCTGTCCTCTTTTCCTTATCAAGCCGTTATTACGCACGTCAAAATATCCAATAGTGGAGCTATAATTACCAAACGTGTTGAATAGATGCTGTTTGTGTTAGAGCTTTCATTGCTAGCAGTAATAGCTATTAACGCAGATCCTCCAGACAACAGTGATTACTGTGACAAGCATAGACTTAACAGTATGATTCTTCACATGAATTGGTTGACTCATTGACAGTAAATAAGCTATATTCCCCAAAGAGAGCAGACAGCCACGGCTTTGAGTTTCTCAATGATCAAAAAACATAATCACTCTAGTCACACAAATATTAGTTTTCTATCTCGTCTCATAAGAAAACAAACGGAAGGTCACAGCAGGTTAATGGTGTACTTTTCTTTTTGTATTGTTCTTCTTCGTGTTGCAGTTCAATCTTTTTTTTCTTTTTTTATGCAGTTTTATTTTGTTTAATATCTCTCTGCAATTTTCGCTGCACTGTAAAAAATGGTTTTTTTTTTTTTTTACCAAAAAACACATGGAAAATAACACAGTAATTTCTTTCTTTTTTTTTTTTTTTGAATGATTAATGCTTGCTTGTAAAAGTACTTCGCTGAACCACAATTAACATTTTTTCTTTTTCGTACTTAATGGATTTGGTCAGTTATGTCGCGTTTTTTTGAATGTAAATGTATTTTCAGATGGATAATAGTGGTGCTATTATAAATTAACGTCTTCAAACCACGATACTCACAAAAACCTTGTCAGAATCTGGTATTGTTTGGATGTGAGCAATCTTCACGTTCTCTCAAAGTTTAATCGCTACCGGAATATTCCCATCGCTCATGTCTACATATATGTCCGCGTATTAAAATAAATAAATAAACAAACAAATAAATATATAACTCCCCAGAATAAGTTCAAACAGTTTCATCCCCCTCCACAGCTTTTAACACACACACACACACATACACACACACACACACACATGCACACGCACGCAAAAATCCAGTACAACAACCAGTAAGGACAGAGAAGTGGATGCCTGTGTGGTGCAGCGAAAAAGCTGTGAATCCAACTCTGCCCAGATCCAGGTTTGGATCCAGATCATATTAGACATTTACATAACTTGTGTTTTTTGTAGACTTCCATCTTGACGAAACAGGGAGTCTCTGTTAATGAAGGGTTTTTAGTAAGTCTTTCTCTTAATGTAAGTGACTGTGAGTTTATGGTTCTGAGATGGTTTTTCATCATTTTACAGTTTTTGGTTGAGGTCATGCCTCAACCCCCCCCCCCCCCCCCTTTGGCCAATCACATGCCAGAGAGTCCTGTTTCCCTGGTTTGATTAGACATTCAGTCACGACCTGTTTCCTGTTCATCTGGCTCATTGGTTCCTTTGTATGTAGATCTCTTCTCTCTAAGCTGATCTATGCAAAGTCCACTCATTAAGTATGTATCCTTTCTTTCTTTCTTTCTTTCTTTCTTTCTTTCTTTCTTTCTTTCTTTCTGTCTTTCTTTCTTCCTGAGATGGTACCTGGTTCATCCCTGTCCTTGTCGTATGATTGTTTACTTCACCTTTTGTTCCAGCGTCCTGTCTGTTTTGATTTCTGTTTAATTCCTCACTTCCAGAAGCAGAGAACCTTGGCTCCAGCGGGGCCGGTTAAGAGCTCCAAGTCTGCACACACATTCCCATAGTATCTGTGACAGTTGGCAACTTCACTGCCGTACTTCTGGCATTTTTGCTTTCATGATGTTTTTTAAACTTTTTATTTATTTATTTATTTATTTTACAGTTTGCAGTTACATTCCAGTGGAGTACTGGGTAAAGATTACGCCAGATGACACATAGAAAGATAACCTGTCATGTTTTTCAGTTCTTATCGTGTTTTTTGTGTGTCAGTTACTGTGCTGCGGAGAGGGAGGATGAAGCTCAGCAGAGGAGAGAAGGGAGGTGAGGAGAAAACGGGAGGCGTATGGAGTGAAGCTGTCTGTTAAGAAAACAAAAGAGGAGTTTTCGACTGGAGGGCATCACGGCGGTGTTTGAGAAGAATGAGATTAGAGTGGTTTAGTCATGTGGAAAGAGAGGCTGAGGGTGACTGGGTGAAAAAGTGTGGAGTTACACAAAGAGGATGTCAGACAGTGAGGTAGAGCTAAAACAGCAGGGTTAGAAGTGATGTTATGGGAACTCACATGATATGAGAAGTCTTGATGTTCAGCGGGACTAAGAAAGACGGAGAAACAAAACATCAGCTGACATTTCGTGCCAGGGACCAGGTCACCCAGGTGCACACAGAAAACTGTCCGTGAACAAAAGGAAATGTTGTTGTTGGTGTTGTTGTTGTTGTTGTTGTGATAGTCCCTCTGCAGAGCGGATTTAGCTGCAGTTTAAATTACTGTGTCAAAGCCCAAGAAAAGATTAAATCACAGCACTGCTGGATACCGTCCCTCTTGTTTTTAAACAGTTTATGTTGGCTACATTTGGATTAAACGAGCTACGGACTGTGTTAACCTTATATTTTCTATGTTAATTATATTTGCAGTGTTAAATAGATTGAAATAGAGGGTACTAAATCGACTGATAACCCTGCTATATTTGCACAGATAACGTGGGTGTTTTTTGGCTTGGTTGCATCTGCAGACTTGCAATCAGAGTAATCTCTGTGTATGTATTTCTGGTTGAAAATATGCCTGCTTATCCTGATATTTTGCCATCTCAATTTCATGGTAGATTGCATTTCTATTTCACTTAGTCCTGTGAGTTTTATTACTCATGTTCTTTCTTGCAATCAATGCGATATGGACGTGAATTTATGAGTCACTTCTCCAATCATCTTAATCACCGCTGATTTCTCGTAATTACAGCGAATAATACTTCAGCGTGTGGAGTTACACCAGATGACACCCAGGAGTCTTTATTTTGATAGCCTGACATAAAGGAATCATAAAACGAAGGATGGATTAGATTGGGAGGGAATGTTGTGGGACGGTTATGGAAGCCAAAGAGTCCTTGGCTCAAGCTGTAAAGATCGTGCTATTTTATCATTTTCAGTAGGTCCACTTCTACCGCTCTCTGTGATCATGTTCGGCTGTTTCATTTGACCTTGCTCTCAATGAACTGTGGCCTGAGTGGTACGCTATATTATCATCCTTGAGAATCCTGCAGAAATTTGGGGGGGGGGGGGGTTCAAAACTCTTGCATTCAAAACTCTTCAGTGAAAGCCCAGCGACAATACGGTGGCTGTCTGTCTCCAGATTCTAGCACACTGCTTTTCATTATGTGTTTGTGTCCCTCATAGTCCGGATTAAGGGAGTTTGTTTGTACGCTTATGTGTATGTCACAAATTCATCATGAGTATTTTCCAAAACGGTATTGATTTTATGTGGTGGAGGATTTAAGGATGCGTAGAAGTTACCAAACAGGTTATAGTTAGAGTTAAAAGTTTTGTTAAGTTTTGTCATGTTTCCACAATATCAGTAATAAAAGTTCAGTGATAGAACATTGAGGAGCTTTCTGGAGAATCCCAGAACTTTCCAAAACATTTTGAATGTTATGGAACCTTATACTTTTATTTTTGCTTTTGGATACACGAGGGGGTTTCTAGAACATTCTTTGTGGTCTTGAGAGGGTCTGTTCAGGTCACAGAGCAGTAGTGAAGTAGTGGGGGGGGGGGGGGGGGGGGGGGGGGTGGGTGAAAGCCAAAGACAGAAAGACAGCGTGAGGGGAGGCTCATTTGGCTTTAACTCAAACACAAAGCAATTTTAAAGGAGGAGCCCTCGAGACATGAAAGTGATCCCTTTGGAGAGAGACTAGCTTTGATTGTTGGTTTGGCTTCAAAATGCACACATCTCTGGATAAAACCAATACACAGGCCATCCCAAACAACACCTCCAGAACTGTAGAAACTGTGCTTTAAGCGCGTGTGTCATCTACTGTACGTATGTCGCCCCATACCAGGAGAGATGTCTTTCTCTCACCAGGGAAAACATTGTTTTATCCAGGAATGTTCCTAGTCCGTCTGATCTCAAAGGACCTAGCGAACGTTTACGGAACGCGTTCTGTGTGCCCACATGGACCAGGAGACAAGCCCGCCTAAGAGAGAGAAAATGTTGCTCTTGGCCATTCATCATTTAAATGACACATTGTCCGTCCTATCACTTTAAGCAAATCACAGTCTCGACGCAAAGGCCTCAATCTCTCAGCCAGTGACAGTGTGCCCTTTTGGAAAGGTGGCATTCTGCACGCGGGAGCCGGCGCTCACGGACTTGTTTTATCGGTTAAATCTCTTTCAGTAGGAAAATCCTTGAGCAACTGCCTCATGCCTCTGTGAGAATTACACACTTTACAATCCCCCTCACAATTTCACTTCATCTCATGTTTAGGCTTTTTCACATTTATGTAGCCATCATTATCATTCGCAACCTAATTTAATTGCAGCCTGAATGTTTGTCAGTACAGACAATGCTGGTGTCCTTGTGAAAGCCAACGCGACTGTCGCGTTTCGCTAATTAGCCACGTAAGTGCGGCGTGCACATGCATTCACGGAACAGAATAAAGGACTGAAGTTGTTTGCTTATATGAATTATCAATATTGTACATCAGTTCGAACACAACACAGGACAAGGGCCAGACAGGAAAACCAATTAAGTAGACTATTTTTCAACTCACTCACACACACACACAAAGACAACAGGGCATATGAAAAAGTGCAGTAAATTATGCGGCGGTTGGATGCTGTCAATAAGGATCTTGTACTATGGTTGGAAAATGAAATGAGGCTTTCTGTGTAAACAGAGAGAGAAAGAGCAAGAGAGTACAGACAATGAAACAAAACAAATTACACCACAAGAGCATGAGTACAGCAGGAATATACACAGGTGCTCCTTCAGGTTCAAAACCGGTGATTCACTGCTGTTTTCATCTCATTATTTGGAGGCTGAAGTATTTGGCATGGGGAACGTGTGAAAAGAAGAATTTTAAGAAGAAATTGCCCACACCTTTTGCCTCAAAATGTTCCATTTCTCATTATTTTCACTGTTTTTCTTTTCAGTGGAGGAGAAAAAGAAGACACAGATGTTTGGACGCTCAGGGTTTCCTCCGCGTGCAGCACAGTTCACTCAGGTCTTCATGCACAGAATGCCAGAACGTATGGCGTCGTGTTTTTCCTCTGCATAAACAGCTAAATTAATAAATAAGTCAATAAAACTTTGAAGTGAAGAGAATCCGGAGGGAACTTTCGAGTGTCGACTACTCCTGTTGTTCATGCTAAAACGCTGTCTCTCCCACTTAACTTCAGATATATGCAGAACTTATTCACAGAGAGGTAGATAATACATATGCTTTGGCTCAAATGGAGCTCTCTGATAACAGTGGTGAATATCAATGACGGCGATCAGACGTGATAATGCGAAGACATTTTCGTAATCAGAACACGGATATGAAAAACGGGACACTTTCTTCAACAAAACTGCGCAGCAAGGGCTGAAGTGAGAGAAAGCAAAACAAAAAACGAAAGTCAAGCTTTCATACCATGACAAAATGCATCTCAGCAGCTGAGTATTTAAAGAACCTGTGAGAGGAGAAGCAGGGGCGGGATTTGAGCGTGAGTTTACTTGAAGTGACAGCCGCTCGGTGCAGTAAGAGAAAGTGATCCGACACGGAAAAGCTGACTGGGACGATGACTGTATGTTGGGATGTGGGGTGTGTGTTTGGGGGGTGGGGTGGGGGGGTGGGGGGGGGGGGGGGGTATGGGATTGTGCTTGCACCGCGAACTCTTTCAAAAACAAGAAACTCAGCATTAGCTATAAACAGATCCTTCTGATCATGCTTCAGCGCCAGACAGAGCGTGCCCTGGTCTAACCGGCGTTACTGTCACAGACATCACCCGTGTCACTCCCTAACTGTCACGGCCCTCTGGGGTTTGCCCCTTTTCCCCCCAGGCCGTGGTTCTGGTTATCCTTTTGTGTTTCCTGATAGGCATGCTGGTGGTGTGGCAGGAGGCAATCAGCCCAATTGGGTACACCGGCGCGCAGTTGTACTTGGGTTCAAAAGCTCTGCCCCTCCACCTCTCCCTGCCCCTCCTCTCCTTTCTTTTTGTTCGTTTTAGGTTGCCAGGGTGGACGTTAATTTTGGAGGTGGCCGGTCGGACCGACGTGTT
Organism: Chanos chanos; assembly: GCF_902362185.1. Taxonomy (NCBI): domain Eukaryota; kingdom Metazoa; phylum Chordata; class Actinopteri; order Gonorynchiformes; family Chanidae; genus Chanos; species Chanos chanos. Next base: position 56,179,024 of record NC_044497.1, read on the forward strand.
TTCGTTTACTGAACTTCTTTTGGGATCCCTGATGGATCGCATTCGTTTTCTTTTGTATTGGTTAAATAAATTTTGTTTGTTAAGCCTGATCTGCATTCTCTCCCCCCTCATTTATTGTTGCACTCACCTTGTGGGCGTAACACTAACCAAAGGGTGGCACTTACAGAGCAAACACTACCTCAGCGGTTTGTTGCCTGGTTTTGTAATCTGCTTGTGTTGAAAGTCGCTTTGTATAAAAGCGTCTGCAAACTGAGTAAACGGAAACATAAACATAAACGTGTATGCTTAGACGGATGAGTAGACGGCAGAGACAGCGCTGAGTGTGTGACGGGGTGAGTAGATGACAGAGACAGGGCTGTGAGTGTGTGACGGGGTGAGTAGATGGCAGAGACAGGGCTGAGTGTGTGACTGGGTGAGTAGATGGCAGAGACAGGGCTGTGAGTGTGTGACTGGGTGAGTAGATGACAGAGACAGGGCTGAGTGTGTGACGGGGTGAGTAGATGACAGAGACAGGGCTGTGAGTGTGTGACGGGGTGAGTAGACGGCAGAGACAGGGCTGTGAGTGTGTGACGGGGTGAGTAGATGACAGAGACAGGGCTGTGAGTGTGTGACTGGGTGAGTAGATGACAGAGACAGGGCTGTGAGTGTGTGATGGGGTGAGTAAGTGGCAGAGACAGGGCTGTGAGTGTGTGAGGGGGTGAGTAGATGACAGAGACAGGGCTGAGTGTGTGTGACTGGGTGAGTAGATGGCAGAGACAGGGCTGAGTGTGTGTGACTGGGTGAGTAGATGACAGAGACAGGGCTGAGTGTGTGTGACTGGGTGAGTAGATGGCAGAGACAGGGCTGTGAGTGTGTGATTGGGTGAGTAGATGGCAGAGACAGGGCTGTGAGTGTGTGACGGGGTGAGTAGATGGCAGAGACAGGGCTGTGAGTGTGTGACTGGGTGAGTAGATGGCAGAGACAGGGCTGTGAGTGTGTGACTGGGTGAGTAGATGACAGAGACAGGGCTGTGAGTGTGTGACGGGGTGAGTAGACGGCAGAGACAGGGCTGTGAGTGTGTGACGGGGTGAGTAGATGACAGAGACAGGGCTGTGAGTGTGTGACTGGGTGAGTAGATGACAGAGACAGGGCTGTGAGTGTGTGATGGGGTGAGTAAGTGGCAGAGACAGGGCTGTGAGTGTGTGACTGGGTGAGTAGATGGCAGAGACAGGGCTGTGAGTGTGTGACAGGGTGAGTAGATGGCAGAGACAGGGCTGTGAGTGTGTGACTGGGTGAGTAGATGGCAGAGACAGGGCTGTGAGTGTGTGACTGGGTGAGTAGATGACAGAGACAGGGCTGAGTGTGTGACGGGGTGAGTAGATGACAGAGACAGGGCTGTGAGTGTGTGACGGGGTGAGTAGACGGCAGAGACAGGGCTGTGAGTGTGTGACGGGGTGAGTAGATGACAGAGACAGGGCTGTGAGTGTGTGACTGGGTGAGTAGATGACAGAGACAGGGCTGTGAGTGTGTGATGGGGTGAGTAAGTGGCAGAGACAGGGCTGTGAGTGTGTGAGGGGGTGAGTAGATGACAGAGACAGGGCTGAGTGTGTGTGACTGGGTGAGTAGATGGCAGAGACAGGGCTGAGTGTGTGTGACTGGGTGAGTAGATGACAGAGACAGGGCTGAGTGTGTGTGACTGGGTGAGTAGATGGCAGAGACAGGGCTGTGAGTGTGTGATTGGGTGAGTAGATGGCAGAGACAGGGCTGTGAGTGTGTGACGGGGTGAGTAGATGGCAGAGACAGGGCTGTGAGTGTGTGACTGG
>NC_044497.1:56183325-56223325 GCF_902362185.1 Chanos chanos
GACTGGTTGTGACTTAATCCAGGGCTGTAATTAGCTGTGCTAAGTGAAAGCCCTGGATGAGACAGCGTTTGACACCGTTCCTCTGACAGTGTGACACGTATTTTTAATCACTCTTGAAATGAGCAGTCTCACACACACGCACACACACACACACACTCACACACACACACACATAGACACACACACACATGCACACTCACACACATGCACACGCACACACACACTCACGTACACACACACACTCACGCACACACACTCGCAGGCAGGGCCCATTGGCGGCACGCTGTTAACATCAGGATTGTTCTGGTAGATGTTCAGAGGGAGAGCTGATTAGACACAGTGTGTTCAGTCAGAACCGCCCTCTCTCTGACTGCTCCTTTTCCTCCCGTGGCTTTATGGACCAGTGCCTTCTCCCACAGTAATTATGTCCCCTCCTCTCCCTTCCTGGCCCTGGTCCCGCACGACCGTCAAAGCCCCAGGCAGCTCCCCTCCTCTGTGATGTGACCTTCTTCCAACCATGGGGCTACTTTACTGTTTCTCCTCCTCTGACCTGCAGTCTCTCCTGGCAACACTGCTCCTCCTTGTTATCTGCCTACTGACTGAACAACCTTCGGGGAGAGTGTCTTTTCAAACAGTCGCTTACCCCCAAATCGCTCCTCTACCCCTGTTTGCGTTGGTTTGGCTCTACACAGGGTCTTTGAGACGCCGGTCCTAAATGTCAAACTTCCGAAACAACTTCCCCCCCCCCCCCTTTCTTCTTATTGACCGCAGTTTGTTACCCCATGCCACGGTTCACAGGCATTGGCAGGAAACTGAGCAAAGCAATGTCCCGCGTCTCTATATATACGGCGGGTCAAAGTTCAATCTGCCAGTCTTCTATTCCGCTGGGACGGGCCCAAAGCACCTGGCGAAGCCGTTCGGCGTTTGATTTGTCAAATCTCTCTCAGATCACAGACAAACACGCGCCGGTGAGCGTTCATTCATCGTTCAGTGCGTCTCTGACATGTGCTCTTGAAGTGCTCTGAGGAAAACTGATGTGTGGGAAGAGCTGAACATTCACCGCATCCTCTGCTCTCGGTCTCTGTTCTCTGTGTGTTCTCTCTGAGACAGTGCCTTCCATTAATAAATGATGCAGTGTTTTCTAAAGAATCGTTCCTATCGCGTGGAAGGAACTGAATATGTCTTAGAGACGGCTTCCAAAGCGAAGACAAAGTCGAGTCAGACGATGGTTTAAACTGGAGAGTCTCTGTTGGGAATGCAGTTTTGTTCAGGACTGGGCGTAATTCTTATCAGACCAGCCCGTGATGGCAAGCCGAGGTCCAATCAGAACCGGGCTTCCGCAGAACTGACGTCCAGGTCTTCCATCATTCTCTGTTGCTGTATTAATGCCTGTTATATGTTTTATTTGATGGGTTTTGAATGACAAATTTTGCATTTGCCAATAAATGCCACAGCCAAACCCAATCCACCAGGAAGCTTAAGACGGCATCCGAAAGGTCAAAGAGCTCCTCCGCATTCTTCCATCGCTCCCCTGGTTCGAGTCCAGAGCAAATTGTTCCCTTCCGTCGGCACAACTCAATCATCTAAATTAAAAGTGCGAGTTAGAATTAGCCATTAGCTATTTATTCACCTCGGTATCAATGTGCGTGGTCCTCATTAAGTGAATATTGCTCCGATATGAATCCCTCTGGGAACGCTGGGCAGAGTGCGGTGTTCAGTGCCTGGAATAGAAAAAGCCAAACCTCTCCTCAGCTGATGAAAACAGTCATGGCTTTTCTCCGGTGAAAACAAACAAGCTTATTCATTAAGAGAGAAGCCGTCTCCACAGGGGCTGCAGCGGAGATCACAGCAGGACACTGAGTCTACTGCTAAACATTAATACACTCATACAGATTAGGAGAATCCCACTCTTTACTCACACACACACACACACACACACACACACACACATACATACCCACATACACACATACATACACACACACACACGCACACGCACATACACCACACACACACATACATACACACACACACACGCACACGCACATACACCACACACACACATACATACACCACACATACGCACACGCACACACACACATACACACACGTACACATGCACACGCACACACACATGCAGAGACACACAAACATACAGTAACACCACACAAACACACACGCTTGCACAGACACACACACATCCACATCCACCACACACACCCACACACATGCACACACACACACACACACACACACAAACCAAACACACAGAGACACAAATACACACATGTACAAACACAGACAAGCAAATGCACATATGTATATGGGCACACACAGCTAAAATATTTTGCAGATCAGTTGCTATGACAAAGAACAATATTCACCATTGTGTGTAATCCACTGTAAGAGCCAATTTGGATATTAATTATAAACCATTTATTTACCGTATTGAGGTGCTATTTAGTCAAATCGAAGTGGATCCTGTCACCTTGAGGTGAGGCGATGATTTTAAAAAGCCGTAAGAATCGTGGAAATCTGACGTGTCTTTTAGTTTTTGCCCCTCTGTCTGAGTGAACGCGTGACGCTGAGAGCTGAAGTGGTTTTTTTTCAGCCGTGTCATTAACTCTCATTTACTTCATTCTGATTTCACTGACAGACCCCTTCACTGCAGCCTCACGCGTTCTTTAAGGAAAGACCAGAACGCTCTGCTTTATAGTTCGCCGCGTTCGGGGTTTCACCACATGGACGTGATCAGTTCTGTGGCTTATTCGGCGTGAAGCCTGCAAAAGCAAGTGCTGCACTGAAACCTCCCTTTATCTGGGCATTACTGAACGTGTCTTACCGAACACCCTCAAATGAGTCAGGGGCTGAACGCTGGGACCGCCAGAACGGTTTCGCCGGGAAGACCATGGAATTGTTGTTTGTAATTATGAATGTACGGAGGCTGAGAAATTGCCAGAAGGATATCCACCAGTGAGACCATGCTATGTATAGTTATGTCTGTAACAAGCGTGTGAGGTGACTGTGGGCGGCCAAGGACGTGTTCGGCGGCACATCGAGCGACCCCGGGGAACCCGGCTTTGTGCTATTTCAAATGACATCGTGTCTGATGGCGTGTGCCCGTGGCTCTCTGAGAGAAACATACCATTAGCAAAGGGCAGCGGTAGGTGGGAAGGTAAAGTCCTGGATCATAATGTCAGTGTGTTAATTCAAAGAACAAACCCTGACCCTTAATCAGGTCACCCCACGGAGACAGAGGTGAAGATGGGCGGTCTCGTTTGCGTAACGGGCGCAGTGCGTTAGGGCAAACTCTGCTAGTGTGTTCTTCTGGTTAATGATCTCTTTGCTTGTTTTGGTTGATTGTTTGTTTGTTTGTTTGTTTGTTTGTTTGTTTTCCATGATTTCCCAGACTCTGAACAAACGGAGAGCGCGAAACTCCTGTCGCCTGCGTGGGTTTAAACTTTAATTAAAAGTATGTTTCGCAGCATGACTGAAACATGTGAACCATTGTTAAAGGAACTATCTACATGTGTATAAGGACAGTCAGACCCGACCTCACTCTTCTGTTCTCACAGACATGTTCTCTCTGTTCTCTCACAAAGGACAAAGCACATGTCCACATCGTGAATTATAGGCCGCGTTTTGTGTCTAATGGTGTTACAGCGTTTTTACTCAAGACGTGGACATGTTTTGAGACAATTACAATAGGTGACAAGATCAGCACAGAAAAAACGATTAGATTCTCTGAGTTTGAGATCATGCAATCTGCCAACTACACCGACCTTTTACAGTTAGAGAAAACTGAACACTACGCCCTTCCCATTTCTGCTCTGCGACAGTCAAAAGACCTTAAAGGTGAAGCCTCAGTGTTGAGACATTCACATGGATTAACACAGAGAGAGAGAGAAAGAGAGAGAGAGAGAGAGAGAGAGAGAGAGAAAGAGAGCGAGAGAGAGGGAGAGAGAGAGAGAGGGAGAGAAAGAGAGAGAGAGCGAGAGAGAGAGAGTTCTGCTGCATTAAACCAGATTGAATGGAGTGACTATAATGGTGAGGACTGTGGAGCGTTGGAGAATCAGAGAAAGCACTACACCCACACTTTTCCGCTGGAGTCCGTCCAAGCTGCCCATCACACGCCGGCGCAAGCCCGGAATCCGAACGCCGGCCGCAACTCAAATTAACGGCAAACGCGACACATGCCACAGATCAATCAAGATTACCTCGGCTCTGAAACGTGTTCAAGGTTATTGATACTGCCCCAGAGTCAAACTCAACACTATCAGCAGAGTCTGTGAGAGAGGGATTTCTGAGTTACGCCACGTACGATGACATCGAGGGGGAAAAAAGAAACCGAGAAAATGAAAGAGGCTTTGATGATAATTAACCTCGAGGAGATGTCTGTTACTCGCCATCGCATTAGCATCTCTAGCGTTTCGTTACCTAGCCGCTGCTGGTTTGTGACAGGCTTTTATTACAATTTTTTCCCCAACCGAGTGATTATTTAACATGTGACTGAAGACATGCATGAAAGCTGCGGTTCCACATAAGTGGGTCTCTTCTTGTTCAAAGGTTCCGCTGGTGGAGAGCAGAATGGAGAATGGATAGCCCCTGCTCACAATAGACGCAGCGTTTCTGGCTGAAGAGTAGCGGCCAAAAATAAAAGCGGAGGAGAGGAGAAATGTGCCAACCAACGCACGCCTGCCATAATCTCATGCTTCAGAGCCCAGCTGGAAGCAGGGAGCTGTGATAAAGGCTCAGTGTACACAGAGACACATATACACAACCCCCCCCCCCCCCTTCATCCTCCTCCTCCTCTTCCTCCTCCACAACTTTCCTCCTCCACCGAAGGCTTAGCAGTGATGGAGGTACACTGTCCACAGCCTTTACTCTGCAAAGGAAAGAAAAACAGAGAGAGAGAGAGAGAGAGAGAGAGAGAGAAAGAAACTCTCTCTGAGCCACCCTCCAATATCTCTACAGGGAATGTGAGTAACACAGAGAGAGAGAGAGAGAAACAGAGAGAAAGAGAGAGAGAGAAACAGAGAGAGAAAGAGAGAGAGAAAAACAGAGAGAGACAGAGAGAAAGAAACAGAGAGAGAGAGAGGGAGATAGAGAGACTCCCTCTGAGCCACCCTCCAATATCTCTACAGGGAATGTGAGTAACACAGAGAGAGAAAGAGAAACAGAGAGAGAGAGAGAGAAAGAGAAACAGAAACAGCGAGAGACAGAGAGAGAGAGAGAAAGAAAGAGAGAGAGAGAAACAGAGAGAGAGAGAGAGAGGGAGACTCCCTCTGAGCCACCCTCCAATATCTCTACAGGGAATGTGAGTAACACACAGAGAGAGAAAGAGAGAGAGAGAGAGAGAGAAAAGAGAGGATGGGGTAAGAGGCAGCGGTGGAGCTGGAAGGAGGAGGTGAAGGAGAAAGAGGAGGTGTGGAGGCCTCCTGTTGTTATTCCACACACACCTGGGGGCTCCCACTTAAATCTGCACATCCATGTGAGAGGAAAACATAATCCGACATTCATTTCGCATCGTTTGTTTCTATGTCTCGAATTCGGCGACGGTGACAAACGACATACTTGCATTCCGATTACCGCGGTCGGGTCACAGAATGTTGACGTCCAGCCCAGTGCGGCTGTGGAAAGGAAAAGTGCCGTAAAAATCAGCGTTGTTTATGATGCACATATTTACAACATAAATACGTGCATTGTATATTTATACCCACAAAGTGATACATCACCACGTGCAGTCAGTGGAAACTTAGTTTGATTCCCTCTGTGCCGCTGCTCCAGAGCACAAAAGAAGAGCCCCCCCCCTCCTCCTCCCGCACCCCCCCAGCCCCCCCCCCCCACCACACCCCCACGACGTCAGCCTCTGTTTTCATCTCTCTAATGCTTGGATTTCTCGTTGTTATGTGAAAAACACACACACACACACACACACACAATTTGTTCTATGGGCAACAAAAAAAAAATTTCATGGCAAAAATTATTAACATGAGAGATTGGGACAGAAGACACATTTCTTTCTTTCTTTCTTTCTTGTTGACTTGTTTTCTGACTTGTTGCAGTGACACAACTAAAAAGTTATCAATTATTCTTGGCCATCTTCTCATCTTTTCGATGCATATATATTCTATATTCTAAAGGTCTTACAAGATGAACAGAATGTTTTCAGAGGGGTTTTTCTTTTGTGGTGTGATTTAGTGGGCCTGCTGTTTGAATTCTGAATGTTATTTCCGCTTTGCAGTCCAAAATAAATAAATAAAAATAAATAAATAAATAAAAATGATAATTTAATGAGCTCACGCTTATTCTTCCCATAACCGCCGTCACAAATATTTCGACGCTGTAAATCTGGGTGACGGCTATGACAAGCTTACGGCCAATCGGCAGAGAGCAGAGCACGCCCCATAACCACAGGAACAACTGTATATCAGACACACAGACACAGTCACTCCTGCACAGACAGCACTCTCCCCATTAATCAGCATAACCACGCCAGCACACGCCAATAATAATAATAATAAAAAACAAAACAGAAAACAGCGCCGACTAAAAACATAAAATACAAGTTCTTAATATAATTGATTTTCAAATAACATTCTGAACTTCGTCGTGAGATTGAGCAGGGGTAATTTATTCGGATATATTCAATCGAATGGCACTAAATTATGTAATGCACAAGAAGCAGCCTCAGTATCACACACACAAAAAAAACCCCTTATTTCCAGAAAACTGCGTTTCAGAAAGTTACAGTGCTGTTGATTTTAAATAATTAATACTGGAAACGCGTAATTGTGATATTCCTAGTTCATGAGCAGTTGATCCTCTTGGCAGAGTGGCGTCTGAGAAACCCATAAAGAGAAACATCAGAGGTGTTTGTGGCGATGAACAGGAATACCATAAAAACAAATTAGCATTTTAAAGGAAATGACACATTAATATTTCATGCTTTCATTATTATTTTTTTATGATTATTTTAAAGCCTTTAAGGTGGCACTCGTTTTCTAGAGTTGGCGTCTGTATGGTTCAGATAGCTATGGCCCTGAGGTTTCCAAATACTTGAAAATGAATAGCGGTAAAGTTATCGTTGTGTAATGCTAATGCTAGCCGCGTCCCAGGTTTTGCGTTCTGTTGAGGGGAGTGGTGCATCTGGTTTGCGGTTTCTCTGAAATGCTAATAATGAGACCCAAGGGAGAAAAAAAGCTATGATTGGGTAAAATCAGGGTTAGGGTTGGGTATGATTGGGTAAAATCAGGGTTAGGGTTGGGTATGATTGGGTAAAGGGTTAGGGTTGGGTATGATTGGGTAAAATCAGGGTTAGGGTTGGGTATGATTGGGTAAAGGGTTAGGGTTGGGTATGATTGGGTAAAGGGTTAGGGTTGGGTATGATTGGGTAAAATCAGGGTTAGGGTTGGGTATGATTGGGTAAAGGGTTAGGGTTAGAGGCGGAGTTAGCATTCCTGACTTCTCAGGCAGCATCTTTCAGACGTCATACGTTTATATTAAGTAAGAGACACAGTCATTGCCGTTCATTAGCGACGAAGAGTAGTTTTCTTTGACCAGACCGGTGGCTGAGAATGGAATTGCATGTGTTTTCAGGACCATGGACAGCTACCTTACAACAGAGGCGACATTCCATCACCACGGCCAGCTCCTCCTCTCTTGTCCTCTTCTCAAATGCCTTAAACGAGGGAACAAGTCGTGTCAACTGGTTTTGTCTTGGCTTTCAATAAAAAATGGTAAAAACCGCCCACTCAAAAAAAAAAAAAAAGTCTTTTCATCTGGTCTTCAAAGCCTTGGTGAAAAGGTGAAAGAAACCAGTATGTGAAGAATGAGAATATCCACCGTTATTCTGTGCTAAGATGAAAAAGTTCTGTGAGCTGAGCAGCGGGTTCAGGCTTTTATGTCCCAAATGCTTTGTGTTGGTGTCTGTCTAACGAGAGACTGAGGCTGGTTTCTCTGTATGTTCCTCTTTTGTTACATCACTGTGTGGCTAAAGCGTGATGCAATTAACCCAGCGTTCTGAAGAATGTCTTTATTGTCTCCTTTCCTTCCTCTGTGAGCCATTTTAGAAAATGAACTGTAAATATTTTATGTACTGTACTGAGGACAATACAATGCACCTTGAGGATGGGGCGTGCAATTTGAAACCCCGTGAGAAACGTAAATCCTTTAGGTTTGTTTGCCTAGCTTTGCTAAAACGCGGGGTGCTAAGAACCGAAATGGTTATTCAACCCGCTTCCCGTTCAACCCGTTTCCCAGGTTTGATTTTTTCGTCTGAACAGTTGTTGTAACCCAGCAGACAAAAAGGAGTCCCTGAATATACGTGGGTGAACATGAATTTTTGGCTTCACCCCACATGCGCGTTTCTGACGCTGTAGGCCTTGCCTTCACAAACCACCTCCTGTCCTTTTTTTTCATCATCTGTTCCACAGGAAGACCTTGTCGAGCGGAAACGTTCCTGTTTGTTGGTATCACTGGATATGTCTTATTAAGAGAGAAAGTCGGCTGTATGGCCATAACACTTTACCTTCTCTTCTTCCACTGGAACTTTTTCATCTCATTTCATTTTTGCTGAATCAATTGTTGTTTCTACTGTGCATGTGTGTGTATGTGTGTATGATTAAAAGCACAAGGACTCTAACACATGAGAACAGCGTATTCCCAAGCAGTGTAGCAGAGCGCTGTGCGTTTTTGAACACAGTTCCTCTTAAAGGCTGGAGAAGCGTTAGTTCCTCTAATGAACCTCGGTCCATTCCCTCCTCTCGTGGCTGAGAAATAAATGTCAAGCGCTTGCATATCAAATGTAATTGATTGGAGGAACCGGGCACTTAACATTTTCTCCCAGGGCTCTGCCGCAAGAGATCCCAAATAACTCACAGAGGTGAGATGAGGAAAGCTTCCGTTTTTTAATTACCTTGTTGCTTATAGTGGGGGAAAACAAAATGGCACTGTCTCCATCTTTTGTTTAAACTCATCAATTCAGCCACGCAATTCCAGCGGGTTTATCACATTTTTTGCTCTCTGTGTGGTGTTGTGATTGTGTTCTGACTGCGAAGAGAAACAGAACACTATGCATCATTAAAGGACAGAATAGTCATGAACCTAATGCTTTTTGAGGAGGTGTTGGCTGACTGTTTTTGGAAAGGTTGTCATTCTATTTTAAACTGCGGGAAAACAGACTGAAAACTGTACAGTGGTGCCACGCCTCTGTCTCCGCCTCCTTCTGACTTCAGCCTATCAGCGCTCAGCATCACCGGATCACTAATCTCTGGTTTAATCAGCTCGTTGAGAAATCATCATGTACGCCTGTTTTTTTGTTCATGAATTCATTTGTGACACACTCCTCTGTTTTTCTATAGTCTTTGCAAAGTTTCACAATCCATTGAGTGTTGAAGCCTTACTTACTGTGTGAAATCATGTCTTGCTGTGTGATTGACCCTGGACTGTCAACTGTCACTGATTCCTGCCTGTTCTTGAGTCTATACAGAGTCTGACACACACTCACAAACACACACACACACACACACACACAAATATCTATAGAGTGAGAGGGAGCGAGAGATTTTTATTCAGTGAGAGTATTCCATCTGCTTAGCAACATCCATTAAAGACCGATCACTTCAACGCCCACCCGCCTCCACCTCATCGGTCTATAGTTACGGGCGATGATGTATCTGCTGCCGTGCACAATGTGTTTCCGACCACAGGACTGCTGTTGGCTGGATATTTTTGGGTGGTTGACGTGTGTAAAAACCCCAGCCACACGGTTGTGCCTTAAACACTCTTACCAGTGTTACGCCCACTACCATGTCACAACCGTGTCACTACCATGACACTACCATGACACAACCATAACACTACCATGTCACTACCATGTCACTACCATGACATTACCATAACACTACCATGTCACTACCGTGACACTACCATAACACTACCATGACACAACCATGACACTACCATGTCACTACCGTGACACAACCATAACACTACGATGTCACTACCATGACACAACCATAACACTACCATGTCACTACTATGACACAACCATAACACTACCATAACACTACCATGACACTACCATGTCACTACCGTGACACTACCATAACACTACCATGTCACTACTATGACACAACCATAACACTACCATGACACTACCATGTCACTACCATAACACAACCATGTCACTACCATAACACAACCATAACACTATCATGTCACTACCATGACACAACCATAACACTACCATAACACTACCATGACACTACCATGTCACTACTATGACACAACTATAACACTACCATAACACTACCATGTCACAGCCGTGTTGCTACCATGACACTACCATAACACTACCATGTCACTACTGTGACACTACCATAACACTACCATGTCACTACTGTGACACTACCATAACGCTACCATAACACTACCATGTCACTACCATAACACTACCATGACACCACCATGTCAGGGTGAGGGTCACTGCCGTGTTGAGAATGGTCTGTCACCCAAATTATATCCGGTCAACAGCAGTCCTGTGGTCAGAAACTGTCTATTGATGATCGGGGTAGAGGGTGGCTGACACAAACTGTGCATGGCAACAGATGGGCTGGAGTCTGTAACTGTGCACCTGTATATTGCACCTTTAAACCTTTGACGTATGTACACCTCATAAAGTGGCTAGTGAGTGTCTAGGGTCCGTGTTTCTAATAAAGTGGACAATGAGTGTGTGTGTGTGTGTGTGTGTGTGTGTGTGTGTGTGTGTGTGTGTGTGTGTGTGTGACCATTAACAATATCACAGCTTAATGTACTTGAAGCAGACAGTATAGTGTAGCCAGTGTGTAGCTATAGAAGAGCTAGGAGAGGTCTTCAGTAGATACAGCTGTATCACTTCACAGGTTTTTAAATTAGCCAATTTATAATGTGCCAGGAGGGAAAATGGTACATTAGAAACTACTCACACACAACAGACAATTCATTCACTCACTAGACATTTAACTAATGTGAACTCAGGGACAGATTTAACTGATCGGTCATATAAGGAAAGAAGGACACTAACAGTCTCACACTGATTCGTTTAGAGGATGCTTTTATCTAAAGCGATTTCCAAAAAAGGCAGAAACAAATCAAGCCTGTAGCCACAGAACTACCACACTACACACCAACAGCAAACCTGTATGCAGGACACACTGAAAACAAGGTACTGATACTCTATCCAACCATGTAAATAACAGAAATGAATTCTACAGACCAGCTGGCTGACTGGCAAGGCAACGTGAAAGTGCTGTGGGAGAGTTCACTGGAGTTCACTTGTAGACTTCATTAGAATTCACTGATTGTATCTCCTCACACAGTCCTCATCCATTTATTTTCTCACAGAACTGTATATTTTTTATGAGCTTTTCTGTCTGTGTGTGTGTCTCTCTATCACTTTGTCTCTCTTTCTGTCTGTCTCTCTTTCTCTTTTTCTCACTGTCTGTCTGTGTGTGTATGTGTGTGTGTGTGTATGTGTGTACGTGTGTGTGTGTGTCAACATCCTTCTGCTGTGTGCTTTCTTTTCAGTGGCAGTCTAGAGAGAACAAACTTTGTGTACTGGTTTCAGCTGATGTGTGAGACAATATGTAAAACTGTGTGAGACACAGAGAGAGGGTGGAGTGAAGGGGGAAACACACAGACATCTTCTGCATTCTGTACAGAACTTTTGTTAACGAATTACACACAAAAAAAAGGATCTCTCCTGAAGATGCCTGAGGGTGGGCACGGTGGTACACTGGGTAGCACTGTTGCCTCACAGCAAGAAGGTCCCGGGTTTGATTCCCAGGCGGGCGGCCGGGATCCTTTCTGTGTGGAGTTTGCATGTTCTCCCCGTGTCTGCGTGGGTTTCCTCCCACCATCCAAAGACATGCAGCTTAGGTGAATTGGAAACACTAAATTGCCCCTAGGTATGAATGTGTGTTCGTCTGTGTGTCTGCCCTGCGATGGACTGGTTGACCTGTCCAGAGCATTTCCCTGCCTCTCTCCCAGTGAACGCTGGGATAGGCTTCAGCACCCCCCCGCAACCCTAATTAGGGTAAGCGGCTTTGAAAATGAGTGAGTGAGTGAAGACGTCTGGGCCTGATCGTATATTAATCCAGTCAAACACTGCGCATTAGCTTCAGAACTCATGCGTTCGTGTGGTTAATTTAATTAACACTTCGCTGACTTGGCTACCATTTTGGCCACCTACCCACCACATGTCTCCCGTACTGCCCCCCTACCCCCATCCCCCGCCGCATCATCTGTCGGAACGAAAGGCGGCACCTCGGGATTAACCCCGTAACGTCAGCACGAACACCCTCAAGAGGAAAACAGATTACGGCTTCGATAAAACACTGGCAAGTTCACACCATTGCAAGCCCTACAAACCCCCCCCCCCCAAAAAAAAAAACAGTATCTACACTCATTAACCAAATTTGCTCAAGCATGAAGAACGACAGAGTGGCATCCTACAGTTTGACTTGACGTTTCACAGCGCCCACGTCAGGAGAGTCTTCTCTCCGTTTCCGACAGAGTGAGTAAACACAGTGAGTTTGTATTACGGTTTAAAGGAACGCAGGGCAGGGGAGGACCACGGAGGATGTGACACGTGCAGAGCCTCTGTGACTCAATCTGGGGGTGGGCGGATCACAGCCCACCCGCTGGATGAGGAATTTGGCCTCCCGCTAAGTCGGGATGTCTGTTTTCTGAACCTGGTGCCACTCACAAGTGCTCAGGTTAGCACAGTCATTATCTCATCAAACATGGAACTAATGCAAGGCAGACAGGGGTACTCCCACACTCCCTCTCTGTCATGCTGTTTTTCCCATGCCAGACAGCACATGGGTCACCCCTGCGTTACCCATTCAAAAATCAATATAAAAATAAATACACAGATAAATAAATAAAAAGGATTTTGAGTTTTCCTGGTCAAGCATAACAAGACGTTCCACATAAAAACGAAGGAGGTACTTACTCATCAAACCCTATCAAACTACAGAGAGCGCCCGTGTGCGTGAGTGAGAGAGAGAGAGAGAGTGAGCGAGAGAGAGAGAGAGAGAGAGAGAGAGAGAGTGAGAGAGAGAGAGAGAGAGAGAGAGAGAGAGAGAGAGAGAGAGAAAGAGAGAGAGAGAGAGAGAGAGAATCTGCAAATATGTTTGGGAATGGTCAGTTTTCTGTTTAGAGAGAAGGAGAGAGAGATGGAGAGAGCAATAACAGGAACTGAAACATGAGCATGTAGACAGATGAATTAACCTTGCAGAAATCCATCACGCACACAGACACACACACACACACACACACACACACTCATTTCAGCCACGTCACATCTGCAGGGGTCTTATACTCCTCCCTAGCGTTCTACACATTAAACCATGCAAAGGCTGCTCTCCACAGCAGGCCTAATCTACTGATAGACACCTCGCAATCAGCAATTCTCAATACACTCTGCACAATCTCAATGAGCAAGTATGTACGGGTGGGGGGGGGGATCAGCGGAGGGGGGGGGGGGGGGGGGTGCGGGGGCCACTGCGGATGTCTCATAGTTTGTATTGTGTTATGCTACGCACCCCTGCTAACATTTCTGGTCTATTTAAAGCAAAGAAATTTTATGTAGAAGGTGGAGAGAAACGTGGCACTGGAGATAAAGTAATTGCTCAGAAAGTAATTATTAAGACCAAAGAAATGTTGCCAACATCCTAATTATATTCATGTCTACACTAGCTTCAATAATTCTTTTTCCACACCCCCCCCCCCCCCCCCCCCCCCCCCCCCAATGCGGAATTTCGTCGTTATTCTTAAAGGCATGAATGTCAGCAATCTTCAGAATCCATCTTCCCTGTAAAAGAACACTTTGCTAATTGAATGGTCATCATTTCGCACGGAACAGAGTTTAAATTATTGTTATGAGGGATTACTGAAAGTGCTTAGATTCCAGCACAAAACAGTTCCAGTTGCAGTAACCTGGCAACCAAATCGATTATTTGAACAACTGCAGTTTTTAATGTGATGTATGTTTGTTGTGCGACCAATCTGCTTGGCTACATTTCTTGCAAAATGACATGGTTACGTGTGAGGCAGCTGCCATCAATCAGTGGTCAAAGTAATAACCACTTATTAACCAATCAGAGTCGACAAGGTGTATTCAGTGAGAGACAGAAAATTCAGAGACTACGCTCTTGAGAAGGGCAGAAAGCGGTACTCCCCATCGAAAGTCACAGGCTACTAAACAGACCCTCTTTTTAGGATGTGTTTTCACATATAGTCCTTTTTAAACAAACCAAACTCAGTCCTCTTAAAGTGGACCAAGAAGAAGTTTTTGCATTCACACTGTGAGCTCATTTGAAAGAGGAGTCAGTTCTCTTTCTGGTCCACTTCAGCTCTGATGGGGCCTCAGTCCTCTCTCTGCTCACACTATAGTTCTTGATATCCTTACCTATGGAAGCCCTAAGATGACATGAATTTACATTTAATTTGGATTCCGTTTTCATGTGATAACGTGTTATTTGTCTTTGCTTCGTTGAGATCTCGACTTATTTATGTCAGTATCACGACATCACAAAACTTTGTTTTCCCGTGATAATGACATAATGAATTCGTCATCACGGGAAAACAGTGGTTTTCTCGAGATCTCAAAGGAATTATGTCGTTATCTGCTTAAGCAAGCTGGCGGCTTGTAGGTTTTAAGGCGCTGTATTTGATTTGACAACTTCTAGGTTTTAAGATGTTGTATCTGATATGACAGCCTGTCGGACATCAACACCAGCGTTAGGGAAGGACAAATCGGGTGTCTGTCAAACAGGTGTAAAAGCAGGAGTCAGTGAGCTGTTTGGTTGGGTCGTTTTCCACAGGCTCTTTGAGACGTGATATGCGAAACGATTAACCCGGACTTTCTCGCTTTTGTCTCAGGGGAGTCTCTTTCTCGATGTTTTAATGTTTGATGAGGATTTCGTTACATAAATAAAAGAGAAGAAATAAACCGAGTTAAGGGGGAAAAAGTTTTTTATTATAATTGTGTCGGCCTGTTTTGTTTTTTACGCTCAGTGGAAGTGCTGGTTTGTTTTCTTCCGCAGGGGACAAAAGTGCAGCGATGGGATAAAAAAAAAAAAAAAAAAAACGTTTCAGTTTCATCTTTTTCTTCTTCTCTATTTTTATACACTATTTAACTGTGTAACTCATACCGAAGTGCTGTTGATTTGCTCAAAGGCAATTGGAGCGGAGATTTGCTGATTTCTTAAGGCTTTGATGACGGATCTGAATAGTGCTCTCTTACCCTTGGGCTCTGTGCTATGACCAAGAATCAGACTTAGACTTAGAATCAAGGAACACTCAAAGTCTCCCTCTGCAAGAAACCATTCAGTACATCGCACTGCTGCTTCACATTCAAAAGAAAAACTGCTTTTTATATACACATGCAGAGGTAAATATACAGTGTTAGAAACTATGGCTCATCTCTCACCATGCACAGTTTGTGTTCGCTGTCCTTTAGCCCTTTATCAGTGGTCAATTTCTGGTCACAGGACCCCTGTTGGTTGGATATATTTTGGTGGTGGACCACTCGACCCAGCAGTGACACTGACGTGTGTAAAAACCCCATGACACTACCATGACACTACCATATCACTACCATATGACTACCATGACACAACCATGTCATCACCATGTCGCTACCATGACACTACCATGTCACTACCATGTCATCTCCACGTCACTACCATAACACTACCATGACACTACCATGACACAACCATGTCACTACCATAACACTACCATATCACTACCATGACACTACCATGTCAGGGTCACTGCCGTGTTGAGAATGGTCTGTGACCCAAATTATATCCGGTCAACAGCAGTCCTGTGGTCAGAAACTGTCTATTGATGATCGGGGTAGAGGGTGGCTGACACAAACTGTACATGGCAACAGATGGGCTGGAGTCTGTAACTGTGCACCTGTATATTGCACCTTTAAACCTTTGATGTAGGTACACCTCATAAAGTGGCTAGTGAGTGTCTGAGGTCCGTGTTTCTAATAAAGTGGACAATGAGTGTGCGTGTGTGTGTGTGTGTGTGAGAGAGAGAGAGAGAGAGAGAGACCATTAACAATGTCAGCTTCATACTAGTGTGTAACTATAGAAGAGCTACGGGAGGTCTTCAGTAGATATAGCTGTATTACTCCACAGGTTTTTAAGTGAACTAATTTATAGCCTGCCAGAGGGGAACATGGTACATTAGAAACTACTCATACACTACAGACAATTTATTCCCTCACTCCTGCATTACGGTCATACTGCAAAAATAATGAGAGAGAGAGAGAGAGAGAGAGAGAAAGAGATTCTTGGAATACACTGGTATTAATGGAGCAAGTAAATGATTCTACTCAAATATAAAATGTGAGCGTTCTCACCAAGGTGTGTTATGTGCGCTGAATGTACGTGGATGTGTTATGCTGTGTTACCATGGATACAGTGTGCCCACAGCTGAGTTTTTATACACTTATAAATGTGAGAGAAAAGTAAGTCTTTTGAGTGTTACTGAAATTACAGGTAAAAAAGGACCTCCAGCCTCAGAAAAATAGCAGTGGTGTATTACTTTTCAGTAGGCCACGGGTTAAGGTAAAATCAAAAGTGTTCATTTGTAGTTCTTGTCTTGTAACAGCCACCATTAAATGGCTGTTTATTCAGCTGGTCATTTTAGGTTTATTCCTCTTTACCGGTGTTGCTACTTCACCTGTAAATATTTAAAAAAAAAAAACTGTTTGATGCCTTTTCTCTTTTGTCAGACCTTTGTTTTAATCAGAATATCTAGAGATTCCTCAAGAGAGATGAGAGTCTATTTATAGGCTTGTTTGTAAACCTAATGTCTTGAGAAAGAAAATAAATTTTTAAAGCGTTGGTGTCAACATGAATTTCAGACTGTTTTGTCGTTGACCTCAGTATGTTGTTTATGCCGCTCTGACTACGCCATGCTTACAGTCTAACCAAGAGACAGCCCTCTTCATTAGGGCACACTGCCCATAGTCAATGCATTTAATCATTTAACTAATGCCCCCCCCCACACCCCCCTAGAGCGACTGATTACGTCCCCCTGAACATTAGTGGTTCCATGCCTTTAGACCAAACACGCGGTTCAGTTGCTTTTCTCAAGGCTCCGGCACCAGATTCGGGACAGTTTGCCCTCATCACCGGGCCTCCGACGCCGCAGTAATGTGAGACAAAGAGCTCGGAGGGTGAGATCGAGGTTTTCGGCGTGACAACAGAGAGATGCCTGTGCGCTCCCTCCCTCCCCCCAGCTCCTCTCTGGCATGTCATCAAGTTGTCTGCACACCGTCTTCCGCACTTCACTCAAAAAAAAAAAAAAAAAAACAGACTTCGTCTTACGACAGCTATGTCGCGAGCTGCCTCCATTATTTAAGAGGGCACTAATCTGCCTCGGGGGAACTGTCAAAAGCTGAACGCTCTGCTTTGGCTGGACTGGCCCCAAAAGTAACTCCGCTGCTTCGCGGCTACCCGGACTCCCCGCTAAACTTTTGATGGCACAGGAGAGGGTAAGAGGGGGCGACAGGCACCCACAACCCCCCCACCCCCCGCCTCCAGGGTCTTCACCCCTTTGTAACATGCCTCCCTGGGATCCATCACTCCTCCAGGATGATGCACGGATGTGTGGGTTCTGAAAGCGCAGCCAGCAGGGCCTGGAACTGTCTCTGTCTCTCTCAGACGACCCGACCACCACGCGTTGTCCACGGGACCGGGCGAGCGGTCTTTGCATCTGAAGAGTTCGTGTGGCCTTCGTGTTGAACTCCCCGGGTTAAAATGAAAAGACCCAATGAGAAGCAGCGGTCTGACGTTCTGGGACAGCTGAGGATTTCTACTGTGTCACAGAGTAATGAGTAAACAACTCTCCCGTCCCCCTCAGCAACTTCACGATATATGTGTAACTGCAGCAAAGGTACGAGGCTCCTGCTGCTGCAGTGCCGCTGGGTTTTTGGAGCCCCACTGTACACCTCAGGTCCCTGTGGGATTAAAGCAATCATGGTGAGTGGGGGTACCGTTGGCTCCGGAGCCTGTGTGAATACCAATTGGAAGCATGTCGGGGAACGGGGGAAAAAAAAAAAAAAACCTGGGCATTTTGCCCCCTCTCTGTATGCTGCTGCTTAAACCCACTGCACTCTCCCAGTTCCCAGTTCCCAGCTCTCTCTCTATCTCTCTCTCTCTCTCTCTCTCTCTCTCTCTATCCCTCTTTCTCTCTCTCCATGTAGGACCTGCAGAGGCACTGCTATGAGGGGACGCAGGAGGCTTCCTTTGATTTGCTCCCTTATGATTAGCAGGCAAAGCCAAAGCCTAGCCGAGAGTACAGTACCCCTTTTTTTCGTTTTGATTTATTCATGATTTCCCTTAATGCAGTAGCTTGTCGTCGTGTGTCGTGAGACTTGGAGAGGCTGTCAGATCACTTAGGAACAAGAACGCTCGCCGTTCAGCTCGTGTTTGGCGTTAGCACCTGGCAGTCTTTGAGATGAGGAGAAAAGGAATGCAGCACAACGTGAAAGCACATTCCAGTGCAGCCCAGAGAGACTCAGCTCGAGTTTTTAATTAAGATAACGTGTTCTTATTGTGTACAGGTTTTTCTGAGGATTCAGTGTGGGCTGTCTTTGAATTCTTAGACGGACCTCAAAAAAGAAAAAAAAAAGCTTCAAGATGAACATGTTTCATTGAATGAATGTATTTTATTCTCTATATCAAAAGAAGGGAGAGGATTCTTTATAAATTAGAGAATAGTTCTACCAGAGGTCATCAAATCTACCATAGTCTGAATGTGTCTTTTCTCAAATCAGAACCAAGAGCAATATTCAATTTGAAACTCTGCAGTTTTCTCCGCATAGTTTTAAAAACAAGGGCTCTTGAAATTTGAATATGTTTTAATCGCACAACTTACTTTGTACGCATGCTTGAGAAGCAGCGATCAGTTCAAACAGGGCAGAAGACCCAACATCCCACAAACAGATGAGAGAACAACGCGGCACAGCCCGCGAAGACAACGGAGAGCCCTGGGCTTCAGGATCCATTCGCTCTCTGTTTGGCATCTCTCAATGTTTCTTCTTCCTTATAAGCCAAGACAGGACGCTCTCCAGAACCAAGATCTGGCCCGGTCCACTGTGAGAGGCCCTCACAAATCCCCTTTTCAAACATGTGCATCACTGCGCGAAAAAAACACCGGGTGAAGTTTCTATTCAAACTGTAAAACCCATCTGATATACATGCCAGATGTGATGGCGAGAAACTGAATTGAACTTCCGTAGCCACCCACAACAATCTTCCGCCCCCAGCTGCAGGCATAAATGCTACTGAAGTGTTGGATCTAATTGATCGGCATGAATCCTCATAACGTTACCAAGGGGCAGTTTTTTTTTTTTTTAGTCTTATTTATTCAAATTTAATATCTGATAATCAACAGATTAATGGCGTGATGATATTGAGGGAAAAGGTCTAAAAATAAACTGAAGAGGCGAGTTGTATTTGTAAAAGTTTTGGTCACAGATGGGAAATTGCTGATTTTTGCGGCAACCGTATAAAAGAAAGTATCAGTCATGGAGTTCAAGATTAATTAGAGCCACATTTGTTTTGTAGGACACTTTGCGTATGTCCTGCTTGCTTTTTAATAATTGATGGTGTTTTTTTCTAAATAATTAAATTTTTCGTCCGGCAGTAGCAGATGTTTTAAAGAGTATGACCAATTCTGAGTTTATTTCCAACTTTACTTGAAGCAGCGTCAAAAACAATTATGTGATGCCGTATTTTTAAGCACTTAAAACCACATTTATTTATTATGGATGGACAAACCTCATAATGTTGCTATGTGAGCAAATCAGATTTGAAGAAAAAAAATCCACTCGAAGTTCGCCTTCCCTTGGTCTCCTTCGTACCCTAATTATCTGTAATTTGCTCAGTTATTCGGGTATAATGCAAAATGACGCCTCGTGTCAGACACAGCTCTGTGTGGAGATGCAATCCCCTGCGCTCCAACTCGCGAACTACTTTAAGAGGTCACCTGTTGGTCTCTCGTATTTTGTGCATTAACGCAGCCGGAAGCAGACGTTTTTCGTTAACCGCGCACGGGCTTCTGTTGCAAACACATCCAGTCCCCGTGGAACGTCGCATTCTCTTTGCATGAATGTTTCAGTGTTGAGCATGTGTGAGTTGTGTTTCGTAGACTGTGTTCGCTGTCTCCATTGGTCTCTGAAGCTTTGATTCCCTGCTTCATCTGTTCCACTCCATCACTCGTTAAGTGTTAACTGTGTGATAGTACTCCGTGAGCACTACTGAGAGAACTGTTCTGTTTGGTTGATCAATACATACAAGACAGCAACAGCGGAACGCTATTATCTTCTCCCCAAGTTCCTCAGCGCGAGCTCCAGGGCCCGTAAACATCTCCAATCTTTTATGATGGGATTTGCTGCATAAACTTCACAAGTCATCACATTTATGCCTGTATGGGTAAATTGCTGTGTGTGTGTGTGTGTGTGTGTGCACTGTTCTACATACATTAGTGCTAACAAAGACTGGCTCTGGAAAAAGTTCATTCTAGCGGAGTTGTTTCCGGTATAGAGAGTGACAGATCAAACACAAATCGAAAAATCTGGGGGTGTTACGAAGAGCAAGTTTGTTCAGTACCACGAGTCACAAACAAACCTAAGCATAAATAAATAAATAGATAGATAGATAGGTAAATAGATGGAAAAATATTTTAAAATCAGCTAACTTCACAGCACTTACAGTATAAAAAACACAATTAACGTTTAACACATCAGCTTGCTGTCATTCACTGCAAAATTCCGTTGCTAAGCAAACTCAAGGGCAGGCGATAAACTGACAGTGAGGCTTTAGAAGGAAAAGAAAAACAAAAAACAAGATCATGGCCTCACTTTTTTTCAAAATCACACAACATACGTTCAAATGGGTTTATGTTTATGTTGACGAGAAAATTCATCACTTAAAGAATACAAAAGAGAAGGAATCTAATGAGACATGTGTACTGTCCTTGCGTAAGGTCGAATGCATATTGAATTTTAAAGATGTTTATATTTTCGCTCGCCTGCCCTTTCACTCAGTGGAGTGTGCGGCTATAATTCCCTTAATTTTTCTATGTAGCCTTGGTAACGTCCAGAAAAGCAGGCTACAGGGTGATGATGAGGTAGCGGGAAGCCAGGATTGGTCTAAATAAACCGATGGTGACACGGCCCCATAGGCTGTGTGTCAGCGCTCACGTGTCCCTCGGAGTGTGAGGTGCTTTCGCCTTAGCTGCGGTATGAACTTACTGAGATCGGGCCCAAAATAACTACGTTGTTCTTCCTAGCCTTCTTATAAACTACCGTAGTAGAACTATGCCCAGCATTAGCGGGGAAAGCCGCCGCTGCTGCGCTTTCAACCTTTTACTCCACGTTAATGCTCAAGCTATGAGCGTGTTTGACTGAGCAGTAGGTCACATGGTATAGGCTAGTCAAGATCTGTTTGTATATCAGTGGTCTGTAAGTAGCCTAATTTGTAAGATCCATATCATATGGATTGGTTTGTCTGCTCCGTTGGGTGGACTGAGTGCAGCCGCAACTTGTACCCTCACATGCGTAGTTTAATGAACTGCGTAAAATGCGAGTGTCTGGCCTGATCCTGTTTCTTTTTTTTTACTCAACAGCAGGGCCTGGGGACTTTCGCAACGGCTCTCTGCCATTACATCGCCCAAACGTTGTTATTAGATATTCCTTAATGACGTTCACTAATTTAACGGGTCAGTAGTGTTGGGTCGGTTAGACTAAACGTGCAAATCACTGTTGCTGGCTAGGTGCTAAACCTAATAACACTAGGCTACTGTTAACAGTTTTGGCTTTCACAAGGAGTATAACGTTTGAGCGACAGTCGGTGTCATTTCTCTGTAGTTGGTCGAACATACGCTTTCGTGTGATTATGTAAGGGTACAGCCTGCACTAATAATGCGATAATGACGAACTTATTTCTGCTGAAATGTGACTCAATGCAGGTTTTTTGTTTGTTTGTTTGATTTGTTTTTGTTTTTGTTTTTATATGGATGCTGTTTTACTGAACCCTAAATACAAGCTGTATTAATGGTCAGAAATGCGACTCGTGACAAATTGTTTAATCGGTTGTCGTTCTAGACCACACCACATTTCACCGCTCATACTCGCACGTATCACACTGTCAGTCATCCATCATATCCGCGCCAACCTGTTGGCCGTAACGTTGGAAGAATGCGGCTCTTTGTGATGAATCTCCTGTCACGCGCAGGTCAAGCTGAGTGGTCGTTTTTCTCCTTCTGTCTGTCTCTTGTCGGACCACACCCACTTCCTCATCTCCTATTCAATTCAGCGAACCTGGAGGTTCTCTCTACTCCATCATTATCTGTGTATTAACAGTATAGCAAACAGTAGACTGCACACTCAGCAATTATGTTTAGCCTCATAAAGATGGATGACAAATGTCACTTTCTGGATACATAAAGCCCACCTCTCTACTGTGTGTGTGTGTGTGTGTGTGTGTATGTGCATGTGTTTTAGCTACTGCATAATTTTATGTGTGTGTGTGTGTGTGTGTGTTTGTGTGTGGATGTGTGTCTGTGTATCTGTGCATGCATGTGTAGGCATGTGTTTTAGCACCTGTAATGGTTTGGTATTTTGGATCTGCAGGGTAAATGTGTCATTGTAAGACTGTGAGTGACGCTTTGACGTTTTCTCCACTTCGCTGGCCGTTGAACTGACACGTGAAACGGTGGACACCGACTGCCAAGTCCATCTGATGGTCCATCCTCCACCCCCCTGATGTCGTGCGGATTCCTCTGGAACAGGGTGGACAAGACTGGGAGAGCACAGCGTGGGTTTATAATGCCTTTCATTTATCCATCAGACGGACCCGCTTCAGAACCGAGGCAGATCTGCACTCCTCGACACGCTCGTCTCCGGCGGCGCTCAGAAGTCTCAGGAGCCTGAGCGGACATTTCTTCACACTGTCATTTGCCATGTAATGATGATGATCTGGGAGTTAAATTGAAATGTCTGCAGCGTCGTTCTCATTGTCGGAGTTCTCTCCTTGTTCCAGGGGAACGGGCAGCATCCTCAGAGACTCCTGACAGCTGCCTTCCTCCGTAAGCCAATTCCTGCTCCACCTGATTATTACCTCTGTCTCTCAAAGGCTCTCCCATGTGCAGGTGGGAAAGCAAGAACCAATCGTTTACTTGGCTTAGAGGGAGAAAAAAAAACTCTGCTCTCAAAGAAGCAGAAACGTTGGCCCAATCTCATAAAACTATCACTCAATCCTGATTCAAACAAGAAAGGTGGCAAAGTTCATCGGATTAAAATGAAGTTGGTATGGTTTGTTTTATGCCAGCTTGAAAAAGAGAACTGTTATGTTACATAGGGGAATAATTCATAGATGTGCCTAGGTTAAAAGTCTTTAAATGAACTCACCTCAGTGAATATGCAAAATGTACTATTATTGTGTGAAGGATAGAATAAAACATGGACCAGCTTTGCATGAACACTTCAAAGTGGTTTTATGGCAAATTAGCGTACCGTGCTTGAATGTGTACAATTTCCTTGACGTGGTTTGCAAAATTTAGTTTGGAAAAAAAAAAGAGAATGTTTTGTAACCTGCATACACCAAAGCAATAAGAGAAAACAGCAATGTAAAAATAAGGCATGTTGTGTGTTACATAGGAGGTAACCTTTTCAACACGGATTGAGATTCCATAAGCAGACAGCCCGTCAGAAGAGAAGAACAGCTTGATAATAAAGCCGCGTGTCTGACCAGAAGATGAATTAGAATAATTGGCCGGTGATGTCCGTCAAGCAGCACGTCTCTCTTTTAGTGCAGCTTGGCTTCTTGCGTCGTTCCTTTTCACCCCTGACACATGCTCAGGTAATTATCAGAGATCAGAGAATAGAGGACATGTGAGGCAGAGACGCCCCATGGCGACGGGCAGATCTCTACGCGTTCGTCTTTTGTAAAACCTCACGGCCGTTTAAAGAGAAATCGGCATGATCGCTCCGCCGTCTTCAGCCTAAAGCTTGTCCAGCTCAATTCTCAGGTGTTTTACTGACTGACGCTTGCCTTTACACCGCAGGTGGTCCCAGCTAGGATTTAATTCTGTG
Organism: Chanos chanos; assembly: GCF_902362185.1. Taxonomy (NCBI): domain Eukaryota; kingdom Metazoa; phylum Chordata; class Actinopteri; order Gonorynchiformes; family Chanidae; genus Chanos; species Chanos chanos. The sequence goes on from NC_044497.1 coordinate 56,207,498, forward strand.
AGCAGGTGACCATAGAGGGAGGTATCTGAGGTTCTGAATAAAAGATAGGGAAAGAAATTACCAGAAATATGTATCAACAAAATCAGAGATCACGGTTTTTGCACTCAAACCGAGTTGTTGAGGTAAAACCTTCCTATTTGATATTTCCAGATTGTTCCATGTGGTTATAATTTTGTTGCAGGCCTAGCTGAAAGCTCTTTTTTGTTAGTAACAATTTGCTGTTTTGGTAAGACGTTAAATTAGTCGTTTGTATTTTTTATGTATCGACCGTTTTCAGTTATGTCAATTATTTGGGTCTTTTCGCTGACTTTAATGTTGCTTTGTGGCTAATCTCTTTAAATAAAGTCTGCTTACATAAAATAAGTTCTCTTTCTTGGACCGACATATTTTAAGTTAAAACGGAAAGAAAGTATTGAATTATCGTTCTGTGATAAATATTGCGAAAGTCCAAGAAATGACCCCTCGTTGCTGTAGGTTACGTCGGTAGTCGGTCAGTGGATGGAAAAAGTTTCTCCATAGCTACTATCAAGAATCAAATCACAGTTTAAAAAAAAGAGGGTAACCTGTTTACAACGCTCTCCGTAGCAAACTGATGTGCCACAAGTAATACTCCTAATTTATCTCAGCTTCCCTCGTCGTTAGTGCTGTGGTCGGCAATCAGATGCCTCATCAAGTAATGGAAGATGAAAGGAAATGTGAAAGGCGAGGGCAGATTAACGCACGTGCGTAGCGAATGCCTTCCCGCTGAGACTATACGGTTTGTGGAGAGTTTAATATTTAGTCATCACCGGCTGGCCGCTCTCGTTATTTTTCATGGACAGCGGAGATACTTACACTACGGGGAGCCGAAGTGCTATCGTGGTCTTGCTGCAGGGAACACACACACACACACACACACACACACACACAGACTCGCTACTACTGACAGACACACTAGAGGCACTGACACGCTGTCCGCCGTGAGCAAGACGTGCTAGTCCAAGAGTTCGTGGTTCATTCAAATTTGCAGTCAGCCGGCGACCACTCCGTACGCTGTGTGTCGCGTTGGACAAAACAGGAGAAATATTAAAGGAAAACTGGAGTGTTGAATCGACAACTTAAACGATTCTTACGAGGTTGCAGACGATTTGATTTTTTTTTTTTTTAATTTTAATGTAAATTAGGAGACATCATCGCATCGTACGCTGCGTTGCTGTGGTTAAATTTTCGACATTTGTCGGTATCATAGTAGCGGCGCTATCGGTTTGCCACATGAGGTTTCACGTCTGTGGCAAAATGGGCTTTACTTTAGCTGCCTGTCGGTAGAATTTACTTAGGTTGGCTGGGAGCGCGCTCGTGAGATCATCAGCAAGTGGGGCATCGCACAATACTTGGCTTGGTCTTGGAGTCGGAATCCAGAAAAACGCCACCACACAGTAATCGGCAACGAGCAGACAGGATTACCTCCGAGGAAAATCGATATCTGTTGCTGATAATGGGTAAGTAGGCATTGGCAATGGACTAATTTGAGCAATTGTTAAAGCGGACACTCTAGTAGCAGTTTGTCACTGATTTAGGACGCGCTTCATTCCATTGAACCTGTTCATTAGTGAGTACTTTTCCTATTTTATGCGGGTCCATGGGCAAAGACGTGGGCTACCCCTGCTTCAAATCCGGAATTAAATGAACAGGCTGCTGTGATCAGGGGCTGACATCTCCTGAATCCTCACCTGAGTATATAGGCTAATTTGGAAAACAATTGGTTTAACTCCTTATGTTGGCTACCCTTCTGTGCACAAAACAGAATTTCGTCATCTTGATGTTTACAAACGAGCTCATTTGCGAATAGCCCAGGAATTTGTCTTAGTTCTTAAATGCTTTGTTCCCGTCAGAAATTTGACAGTTTTGCATGTAGAGCACTGCAGAATCGAAACATTTATAGTTGAAGCAGAAAACTAAGACGCATAGTGTTTGTATTTAATCTCATTGTTTTACCGCACTTTTTGTGTGCGCGCGGGGTGAATAAAACGTCTTGCGCAGGTAACGCGTCCGAACTTCTTGTAGATGATGTGTACTGACTAATCCGTGAGGTTAGATCCCAGCTGCTTCCACCCAATTACTGTTCAGTTTGTTCTTCCCGTCCATCTGTTGTCTCTGTGCCAGAGATGTACCGCAGGCGACTACACAAATCTGAGTATTTTGAGGTACAGTAAAGAAAGCCTAAAATGAGCGAATATCACGTAGCCATTAATGGGCTGGTTAGCTATGAGTGTTGTTCCGTTTATGAATTTGCACGTTAAAACAGAAAGGGACATTGTTAATCGGTTCTGTCTGGTAAATGTTTTGTTTTTCCAGCTGTGCTGTGGTTATGGTTGCACCTGGTGTAGTATTTCGTTGTAATTAGGTCCCACAAAGATAATAATTACTCAGAACAGCAATATTAAAGCGCCCCCCCCCCCAGCCCCGTCACAGTTTAACAGTGGGTGGGCACGTGCTTAAGTGAACGAGCGCTAAGCTCTAGGTCCCCTTGTCCTCTCTCTCTCTCTCTCTCTCTCACACACACACACACACACACACTCACTCTAGTAAAGGTTTGGGAGTGGCTTAGTAGGGTCATTATCAGCCCACCAAGCTTGTAAGTGAATAACAAATGCCTCTTAATAATTAATATTAATGACATTAAAATAATGGCTCCTAAGCCCTTGAAATATTCAACATCAACTATATAAGTCCTCAATAAAAAGTCTCAGAGAGTTTTAGTTTGTTAGTTTGTTTGTTTTTAATGTTAAATGTGATGGTTAGTAGATAATGTATAACTGCTGTGTTGCTGAAGTCTCTAAAGATTCCTCTTTATCACAAACCCAGAGGGGATATACACTGCACTCTAAGCCAGAGCTGCATGTGTATTCTGTCACATAGTGTCAGTTAATTTAAACACACACACACACACACTCACACACTGTGGGAATTTAAGTACCTCAATAAGAAGTGCCCTGCTCTTTAAATGTCTAAGTCAATAGCCAAGCTAAGTATGTCATATCTCAGATGATGTTTAATATTTGATAACGTCAGCTGTGATATTAATGCACCATTAGCAAAATGACTCAATCCTTATCACCGTCTGTATCTGCTGGATCTGAGTACAAACATTAAGCAGTGAAGAGAGAACATGCTCCCTTAGCCAACCTGGCATATTTCACACGAATATTCTCAAAGCGTTCTCGAAAGCACGAACACCTAAATGGTATGTACGCAGAACAGCCAAAGCCATGCAGTAAATGGCAGTGGTGGTGTTTGAGTGTTGATGAGGGCTCTTGTGAGTCAAAGCGAAAGCCTGAGCAGCCACCTCTACTCGTTCAGAATATCAGATTCTGCCGAGGGTCATTATGTAACACAGAGTCAGCGCCGTGCGTTTGGACTGAACTTGAACGCAGCAGACAGAGCTGGCCACAGCTGAGCATGAAAATGAAATCACTGCCTTTATGTTCAAAAACCAAGTTTAAAGCTTACAGTTAAACATTAAAAAAAAAAAAGAAAAAAGAAAAAGAGAAAGGCTTTGTGAAGCAAATCGCCTACGTAACACAACACAGTCTCTGAATGAAACCTTACACGATCGCGGTTGTATCTTGTTTCCTTCGCTCGAGTTTCGACGTAAACGGTTTACATCAGAAAGTAAACATAAATAAATCTCTTTTACATGAAATTGTTTCGGTTCTTCAAAGCACAACAGAAATGAGGCAATGAATCAATCCATCAGAATAACAACACCCTTTTATTCCTCCTTTTCACAAGTCAAGTTTTGGATCTGGGGATCTGGGCAACCCCATCCAGTCAGGGTCAGGATTCGACTGTTCCTGAAAGCCAAGCCCTTTAGTGATGTAAACGTGTCATCCAGCTTTAAGCTTTAGATCCTTACTCTACACGCAAACAATCTTGTGTGGACGTTTCTTTCCGGAAACAGGGCTGAGTCACTTCAACGCTCAGGCTAATTAGCAGTCCAGTTCATCAGTTAGCCAATGAGAAACAGGTATACCAGTGCCATAAAGACAAGCATAGCAGGCTAATCAAGGCAGAGGTGACGCCATAGAGGTAAGGGAATTGGGTCTAATAAAGAGAGGGAGGGTGATGCGTTTCAGCCCCGAGTGTGATAGTTTGCTTTGACTCGGGAGCAAACAACGCAGCGGACGACGGGCTGCTCTAATGGAACAGGACCGCTGTGCACCTTCATCATCAGAGTCTCTCTGGGCAGCTCCTCTGCTTCCCCCTCAGCAAATACGCCAAAGACTAATCTGTCTTTCAGAAAGCCGGCGAAGCCAAAGTGCATCTGACTGCGCGCTTGTCTTGTTTGCAGTGGAAGATTTGACTTGTGACTCTTTGAAACTCCCACAGTTACGCGCACAGCTCACAGTTTCCTTTATTAACTGACATCTTGGGCCGAAGCCCAAGCACACTACTCAACCCCAAGCACACCACTCAACCCCCAAGAGGAGATGTCTCTCTCCGTGTGCTGCAGTCCAACGTCAAGCTTCGTATCAATAGCATACATATCAATATGCCTCCGCTGACCAGGCCAGTGAGGTCACAGTGTTTGCACTGTGAAACATCCACTCTGTTTCAAACTGAAGGGCAGTACGGTGCCTGTGTGAATCTCCAACTATTTTGGATTCTCCTCAATCCATCACATCCAAATAAAAACATATTCCCCCTTGTGACGTTTCACTCTCGATTTAAGCTTTCCCAGTGGAATGACTTTCTCAACTCAATATGCTTTCAGCACTAATGAAGTACTTCCAAATGTCACACTGGGAATATTTTTTTCCGACTTGAAGAAATGACTGAAAGATGGAGGAGTCGGTGGAAGTGAATCCTGTCATCTCCCACCACCAATTAAAACTGTGGTGATTAAGCTCTGCTTACATTTGGCCTCCTTCTGCTCTTTTTCACTATCCCTCCTTTTCCCCTCAGCTCCTATCCCTTACACCTCCTCTCCACCCATACACGTCCCTGGATCTCTTCTAGGAGTGGACCGTGTTATTTTGTTTTCCGTCTCCTTAAGAGGGAGAAAGAGGGAGCGCTAAAAAAGACCACGGATCTTCACCGGAATCCCTCTGAGCCCTCTGAATCCATTTCATTAACCTTTTGTTCCCTTTTCGTCTCCGTGCTCTCAGCGTCCGTAGAGCCTCCGTCGCTATCTCTGAGTTATTCCTCTTCCTTCCAAGCTTTTAACCACTGCTGCAGACGCTGCTAATGTTACAGGCGCTCTCGCACAAATGAAACCTCTCACTAGATAACTGTGTATGGGCCTCCTCTTGTGAGGAAAAAAGCTGTGACGGTCTTGAGTCTAAAATAGATGATTATGCATAATATAAGTACATTAGGTACATATAAGCACAATAGTACATAAGTACATCTATAATATAGCACACTGTACCACAGTTTTTTTTATATAATAGAGTACACTGTACCATAGTACATTGTGTTAGGGCTTTTTCTATTATTTAGTACACTGTACCATGGTACACTGTGTTAGGGCTTTTTCTATAATATAGTACACTGTACCATAGTACACTGTGTTAGGGCTTTTTCTGTAATATAGTTCACTGTACTATAGCACACTGTGTTAGGGCTTTTTCTGTAATATAGTTCACTGTACCATAGTACACTGTGTTAGGGCTTTTTCTGTAATATAGTATACTGTACCGTAGTACACTGTGTTAGGGCTTTTTCTGTAATATAGTTCACTGTACTATAGCACACTGTGTTAGGGCTTTTTCTGTAATATAGTTCACTGTGCCATAGTACACTGTGTTAGGGCTTTTTCTATAATATAGTGCACTGTACTATAGCACACTGTGTTAGGGCTTTTTCTATAATATAGTACACTGTGCCATAGTACACTATGTGAGGGCTTTTTCTATAATATACTGCACTGTGCCATAGTACACTGTGTTAGGGCTTTTTCTGTAACATAGTACACTGTACCATAGTGCACTGTGTTAGGGCTTTTTCTATAATATAGTACACTGTACCATAGTACACTGTGTTAGGGCTTTTTCTCTAACAGCATTGCAATCCTGGTACATTTTCACTTACAGTATGGCAGTCCACCTATACATAAACACATTTACACTACAACACTGAAGTGGATGTTAACACAGCTACTTTTTCAGCAGAGAAATGTACAAACATATGGAAATAAAAACACGGCTCTCTCCCTTTGTCTACTGTGAAGCAAAAGATGAAACCTCACATAGTGCCATATGTACAGCTTTATTCAGCCCTCTCTCAGTTACAGTACAAGGGTCCTTGAAACTTTTTGTATTTTTATTTATCTACTCTATTTTAATGAAAGTCTCCGAGGATTTCTACTCCAAAAAGAGCTGTTTTCTTTTGCATTGTCCCAGTGCAAAAACCCATTTTAACTTTTCTTTTTTCCGCCCCCTTTTTTTTTTTTGACAAAACGACCCGCTTTGGGATATATTGGCTGTGCTTGTACTCAAAGCTAAAGCATGAGGCACAGAGAAGATCACTGACTATTGCTCACTTTAAAGATTCACTCCTACACAAAGCCAGCCAGCTGCAGTAGGAACAAGTAACTAGAGTTGTACTCTAATGTTTAACAAAAATGTGCAGACGTGAACAGACAGATTCCACAGAATAGGACAGGGTTTTTTGTGGGGACGTTTGTTTTTTTTGGAGGGGGTTGGATTTCAGATTCTGCCCCTGTGTCTAAATAATAGCGCTTTTCCACTAGGATAGTGGTGGTGCCGATGCCGGTGCCGGTGCCGGTGCCGGTGCAGAGCCAGTGCTGCCTTGGTGCCTTTTGAGAACCGGCCCGCATTTCCACAGGTTCAGGAACCAAACGCTACGTAGCGAAAGTTTGGGTAATTTCCGTGGGGAAAAAATGACGTCGGACAGAACGCATCAGCTTGCTTTTTATAAATTTACTTTTAAATTAGGCTTCCACACGGTGAAACACCTCACGCATTTTGCCCTAAAACTTTTCGCTCTGTGGGGCAAAATTCATGAAAATACTAAGTCTGTCACCTAGCTCAAAAGTTTAAACGAGTGTTTAAATGAAGGTCGGCAATGGTCGATTTGCCGAGGGACCAACTCCCTGTTGTCATTGTAGTTAACAACACTGCCCTCTGAGTTCAACGCGTTTTGCTGTTTATCCTTTAAAAGTTTGTGCAGGGACCAAGGAAAGACTTAAAAGGTATAGGCAACTTTGAAATGCCAGGATGTAGGTCTTTGCTGCCAAGCACAAGAGGCAGTTCCCCTTGGGTCAATGATTTAATAAAAACAAAAGAGAAAAAAAGGATTAGCTGGCTGTTTGGCTCTTTGACTACATTACACATGACAGGTTGAAGTATCTACGGAGAGACTGGGCTTTGAAGGGGTCATTTGTCATCCAAGACGTAAAGTACATTATTGTTTGACCACCAAAGATCCAGGTACACGACCAGTAGCAGTTACCGGAAATTTCCAGATGCACAAACATAATGACAGCTTGTAATTTTCCGGATACCTGAACAACCCAGCCGCTGAAAATAAGGTGAAACACGATTGAGGTAAATATATTAATGTCGTTTCAGCATTTTGATGTTGCATTCATTAAAAAGGAAAACTAACAATAACAACAAAACAGTTTGTTTGAAACTTCTTCTTTGTTTCGGTAGAGAAACAGAATGCAGGGAGCAAACTCCGTAGTGACCAAAACTCAAAAACCTAAACAAGTTACAGTGGCTGAAATCCCAAAGTTGGGTTTGCTATGGGGGGGAGAAAAAAAATGGCCATTAGAATTAGTCAAATTTCGGCTCATGGTGAGTAAGGTGAACTCAGTAAAACCTGCCCCGGGCTCTGAAACACCATGAGCTCTGTGTTAGCAACGAGAACCAGCTCACTACCCCACACGCTGCATGAGAACTGATGATACTGGAGCTCACTCATCACACTGTGCCAAACCATCTAACAAGCCCAGCAAAGAAAACAGAAAATGCATAATCAATATTAAGGAAAAACGAGATTTCGCTGTGTCTGTTTCTGTGTCTGGGTGCAAGTGATCTGGTGTTTAATTATAGATTTTAGTTTCTAAGCATACTGGAGTGTTTTCGGGGTTTTTTTTTTTCCCCCCGCCTCCGGGAAGACTGTATGCGTGTAAGCTTGTGTAATATCCCCCAGTGGATTCTGCAGTACCTTCGTATGGCTTCCCTGCTACTTGTCATTCACTTGTTACTTGAAATAGCTTCAGCCCCAGCTTAGCAGAATGCTGTAGCATTCAAATGAAATATCAACTTGTCACTGCGCCAAGGGAGATGACAGCTGACTCTGTTGTGGCTGCCAGCGTCCTCCGAGTCCTTTGTAAAAGGGAGCTGCCACGGTTTTTTAAAAGGGTTTTAAATGAGTGGCTTTTAAATGAACTAATCTTGGATAAGCTAGGTGGCATCAAATGCATTTCGGAGACGAGGCAAGAGTAAGAATAGAACTGGATTGATTTTTATCTCTAGCGATATCCTGAGGTGGCAAACATGACACACCAAGTAACCTCACTGCTCTACCCCCCCCCCCCTCCCCTTACACACACACACACACACACACACTCACACACTGCCACAGCTGCTGAGAGACGTGACTATTTTCTTTCTTTCTTCCTTTCTTTTTTAAAGTTGACTTGACTCTGGAGTCTTGTGTGCACATGCAGAGTTGGAGTCTTTGTCTGGATGGTACATGCCTAATTCATGTTGACGAAACTCACATTAGATCACCTCAGTTAGTCAGGACTGCATGACCTCATTTTGAGGTTGCGGCCCAGCAGGAAATCTCTGGTTCCTCTTTCTGTCTGCATTAGGGAGGGAGGTTCTTGTCATGTCCTCAGTATGCATGGGCACGCATTATATATTCATAGGCGACTCTCTTTCTCTGTGTGTGTGTCTTTGTGTGCATGTACCTGTGAGTGTGTATGTGTGTGTAAGTGTTTGTGTGTGTGTGTGTGTGTGTGTGTGTGTGTGTATGCACACACTGTTCCGCTGCGGCACCTAGTCAATGCAGGATCAAAATCCTGAGTCCTGAGTAGTAGTTTTTGTGTATAAAAGATTTTGTTTTTATCGGTAAAAACGAAAATGTGAAACACCTGAGAGTTTATTGTGACTTTCTCCGTTCTGCGTTCTCTTTACCCCTGCTCCGTATGTATTTCCATTAACATGCTGACAGAAGCAGCCATGGCTCCGGCCGCGTAACCATTTTTCACCACTCTGATAAATCAGATCGGGCCGGACCGCAGGTTGTACCGGCCTGTTTGTGTGGCTGCCCAGCTCACCCTCAGGTGGCGACCAACACAGCCGCAGGCTTTCAGAGAACAGCCCAGTGTCCTTTCGATAAGAACAGCCAGTAACACCCAATGTTTTGTTGTTTTTTTTTAACCTCCCCCCAATACTTATTTTTCAGACCGTCCCAGGATACATGTAAAATCAATGGTAACTAGAATTAATCACCACGTACGGATTTTTGAGGGGCATTCACAGGGTACTAGTGACATAGATGGGAGATCTGTGTGTGTGTGTGTGTGTGTGGTGTGTAAGTGTGTGTGTGCACACACTATTCTGCTGGGGGCGCCTAGTCAAAGCGGGATCAAAATCCTGAGTCCTGCGTAGTAAATATTTGTAAAGATTTTGTTGTTATCGGTAAAAGCTAAAGTGTGAAATGGTTTTGGGGGCAGGTTCAGGGCTAGGGTTAGGTTGTTATTCTCACTTTTGTTGTAATGGAACACAATGGAGGGACCCCAAAATCTAGCATACAGTTACATGTGTATGTGTGTGTGTATGTTTGTGTGTGTGTGTGTGTGTGTGTGTGTGTATGTGTGTGTATGTGTGTATGTGTGTGTATGTGTATGTGTGTGTGTGTATGTGTGTGCGTGTGTGTGTATGTGCGTGTGTGTGTGTGTGTGTGTGTGTGTGTGTAACACCACAACCCACAGTTTTTGCAAAAGCCCAAACTCCTCATCTCCCTGCCGTCTGTCTGTTTAAGCAGTGAGGCAGGAACGCTCCTTATAGCTGTCGCTCGGCTTGGCAAATTCATTTCATGCCAACCGATTTGGGTTCTGGGTTTATTTGCTATGTCACCTTGATGGTGTGTTGATGTGTGTGTGTGTGTGTGTGTGTGTGTGTGTGTGTAGGTGGGTGGGTATGCAAATGTCCAAGTATAAATTTCTGTTTGAATATGTGTCCATACACAGAGCTTTTTAGCCGTGCACTAACTGTATGAATGAATGAAGGTCATTTCTACAGAGCCTGAGAATTAAGCAGTACAAGGCATGACCTTGAGGTCACAAAGGGCAGGCAGTGTAGACTTCACAGAGCACGGTGCTTATAGCATCAAGTCATACATTTTGAATCACGATTTTATGTATGTTTTCACTTTGTTTGTTTGTTTGTTTTAATTAGGATCCACTCAACACATATATGTTTCTGCTTTCAGAGAAAGTTTTTTTTTTTTTAATTGTAGAGCCACAACTTGCTCGAAATGACCAGATATACAAATCCGATGCTGCTTCACCTTATTCTCATCATTTTAGCCTCAGTATTAAATGTTACTTATTTGTTTATTCTAATTGTTAATACAAAACAACAACAACAACAACAACAAAAAGCTCTGAGAACAATTGAAAGGGACCACTTTTACATCTTACACAGTGCGCTGGGCTTATCTTGAAAGCAAGAAACTGCCAAGAAGAATGGTTTGTTTTTTTTCTCTCCTCCTCAGAGATATTGTCCATGTCTCTTACTGTTCTCTCCCTTGAAGTTTGTCTTCTCCTGAAAGTAGAAGGGTTGTTACTGATGGGTCTGCTTTTCTGGGTTTATTCTGTTTCAGAGGTTTCTCCTTCAAGAGCACAACAGGAAGAAAACACCGACCTTTATGTTCCATTATCTCAATAAAAGGGAAAAAAAAACTGTTCTCTTTTTCTCTCTTTCCAGTTTTCTGTCCAGTCATGCTTTGGATTCTTTTGTTAATTCATCCGCAGGATAGCTGCAAATGTATGTTTTTTTTATGTTCTGAAACCTACAACAAAAGAATAGAATAGAAGGAAAAGTGGTACTGGCAAGGCCAGTAAAACCAAAACCGGAAATCTATAACTCATTCAAAACTTCTTTTTGAAAGCAAGGTTTTTTGTTTTTTTTAATGTCTTGGTTTTTTTTTTAAATGTGAATGGAATAAATGAGAGAAATTTCAGTTTTGCTTTTTCTCTCCTATGAAATTTCCGCACCGTAAGCTTGTTGTTGTTGTTTTTTTTACACTCTGAGGTCTACAAGATCTCAGAACATAAAAAAAGCAAGTCCTACATAAAAATAAAAGTGGGACGAAAACATAAAATTGCCTCAGTCAAAGTCAAGGTCGAATGCAGAAGAAGGAATTACTTTGTTGAACCACTCAGGCTGTAGATGCCATGTGATTGTGTGTGGCTCCTCTCCAAGGCCCAGAACAGAGGGTGCAGTGGCTTTTTATCTGTCCAACCAAGGGGACAAGAGAAAGTGAAAATAAGAGATCAAAGACAAGACACCTTAACAGTGTGATATCTGGTAGAGGAAGGAGTAGATGACCTGCAATGTAGTTTTGTTTGTTGTCAGCACCTAAACAGAGCTGTTTGATCTGTGTACAGATATCATTCAGTCTTGGTTCCGTCTGGTTGGGTCAGAGCAGTGACACTCGAGCGAAAAACAACCCTCTTTACCATCCTGCCTTTGTTAGAGTTTCGTCTGTTCAGACACAGCCCGATATTCTTTTATAGTCAGAAATCCAAAAAATTTGCGGAAAGTAATAATGTTTAGTCGTTTCTTTTTTTTTTAAACGCATTTTAGTCTTATCAATAGCCTATGATGTACGCTCAGCACAGTTAAATATCCTCTGCTGAAAATTATTTTTGAAGTTGAATGTGAAGTTTGTGCGCTAATGAGCTGTGTTGTCATCTTTCCCTCTCCAGGGTATAGAGTCACTGACAGGAGATTAGCATGCCTTCTGCTCCTTCAAGCCTTCTCCCTTCTGCGTCTCTGCCCTGCGGAGAGGACTTGTCCAAACAGTTGCCGATGTGAAGGCAAGATTGTCTACTGCGAGTCCGCGTCCTATCAGGAGGTGCCGGAGAACATTTCAGTGAGTTGCCAGGGCCTGTCGCTACGCTACAATGACCTTCACACAATGCTCCCCTACCAGTTCGCCCACCTTAACCAGCTCCTCTGGCTCTACCTTGACCATAACCAGATCACATTCGTAGACAGTCGTGCTTTTCAGGGTATACGGAGGCTCAAGGAGCTCATCCTTAGCTCCAACAGGATTTCGCAACTCCATAACGCAACCTTTCACAATGTGCCCAACCTGCGTAGTCTGGACCTCTCCTATAACAAGTTACAGGAGCTCCAGCCGGGGCAGTTCCATGGCCTCCGTAAGCTCCAGAACCTCCACCTCCGCTCCAACGGGCTTACGAGTATCCCGATCCGGGCCTTTCTGGAATGCCGAAGCCTAGAGTTCTTGGATTTAGGGTACAATCGGCTGCGTATTCTGACGCGCACCACGTTTCTGGGTCTGTCCCGCCTGATGGAGCTGCACCTGGAACATAACCTGTTCTCCAGGATAAATTTTTTCCTGTTTCCGCGCCTTGCTAACCTCCGTGCCCTCTACTTGCAGTGGAATCGTATCCGAGCGGTTAACCAGGGTCTTCCTTGGACCTGGCACACGTTGCAAAAGCTGGACCTGTCCGGGAATGAGATTCAGGCCCTGGACCCGGTTGTTTTTCAGTGCCTGCCAAACCTGCAGGTCCTCAACCTGGAATCCAATAAGCTAAACAATGTTTCTCAGGAGACCGTGGTTGCCTGGACTTCCCTGACCGCGATCAGCCTTGCGGGGAACATGTGGGACTGTGGACCGGGCATTTGTCCTTTGGTGGAGTGGCTTAGGAACTTTCGTGGAAGTAAGGACACCAGTATAATCTGCAGCACTCCCAAGCATCTCCAAGGTGAGAAAGTCATAGAGGCGACCAGGAATTACATAGACTGCAGGGATTTTGAGGTCCTCTCACACACTGACCTGCCTCTGCAGACGTCAGAGCCGATTCCAGAACCTACCCCTGAGCCGACCGATGCCCCTACCAGCCTCCCGCCACCATTGCCGCCCCCAGCCTCCCAGACTACCAATCCACCCCTACGGGCTCTGCCAGGACCCCAGCCCTTGCCCACCTTTCCCAGCCTTTTCGTGACAGACCCCAGAAACCCCCCAGACCAGACTCCCTCCCCCTCCAACAGCCTGTCGGTGACCCCAGGCCCAGAGCCAAAGAACATGTACCTGCACAAGGTGGTGGTGGGCGGAGTAGCGCTGTTCTTCTCCGTGTCGCTCATCTTGACCGTGATCTACGTGTCGTGGAGGCGATACCCCAGCTCTGCCCGGCTGTTTCAGCAGCGCTCGGTCGTGGGCCGCAAGCGACGGAAAAAGAGCCCGGAGCCAGAGCAGAACCTCAGCTCTCAGCTGCAGGAATATTACATGAGCTACAACCCTGCCGCCACTCCGGAGGCTCTGGATGTGTTAGCCAACGGGACGGGTGCGTGTACCTGCACCATATCTGGCTCCAGGGAATGTGAGGTATGACCCATCAAAAGCAGCCTAAAAAAAACAAACAAACAAAAAAAAACCAAAAAAACAAAATCAGATGAAACGGCCCTGGATGTAGAGGTAATTCCTTTATGCAGGCATGCTTTCTAAAACTCTTGTGAACTGGAGTAAGCACCCTTGGCTGTCTGGTTTCATGTAACACATCACGTATGTGGGGACGAGTTATTTTATCTTGGCTGAGGTTTCATGATTTCTGAACCTTCATCTGTTTCAGTGGAGTGTTATCTGTCTTAAGCTAAAAAAAACTGAAAGAGAGAAAGACCATATTTACTTGGAGCACCATAATTTTCAGAACCAGGAGTGAGTGGTGCCTAGCCCAGGTTCACTGAATGGCATCATAATGCCATTCACCGTTTGTGAGGTTTTTTTTTTAATCTTCGTTTTTAATCTCTTTTCACTTTTTGTTTGTTTGTTTCTGTTCTCAACGAGCAGCTTACCTTAGCACCTCTTTGTGCATGTCTAATCTTCACTTACGCACTACAAATACACTTGTTGAATAAGGAAAGAATTATCACACTTCGTTGCATGTTATTTTGGCTCTGGTGACGAGATTCCTTCTGTCTTTATAACGTTGCAGATGGTGCATAATTTCACGGGGGTGTGTTTTTGGCTTTTGTAGGTACTTGAAGAGCCGCACGAAATGTGAGTTGCATGTCAACAGCAGTCGACAGACTTAGGTACATACACACAAAAGCCCCTTAGCTAACTAACTTTATAAATAAATAAACACAGTTGGAACTGAAAATGACTCATTCTCCACATCATGGTTATAGGTCTGACATATCGATCAGCAGCGGCAGGCCTATCACAGAGAATGACTGCTCTTTACCTGTTCCTTATCAGTCACTTCAAAACCCTTTCTTTTTTTCTTTCTTTTCTTTTTTTTTTTAAAGTAGAGATCTGTCCTTAAACGGCCTGTCCTCAGATTTGTGTCTTGGTCCGATGACTGGCTCATTCAGTTCTTTCCGTGAGGAGGCTTTCACGAGTTTACACTCTAGTTTGTAAAGTGGAAACTAATTCCCGCCTGCGCCCTCGGAGGAAATGACACTGGTCATTCAGGGACAGGGGTTTCTGAGAGGAAAACATTTTATTTGGACAACCACAGGTGGGTTCTTCAGAGTGCTTTTGTAAAAGGAGCTGTCCTAATATGCGTTTCTTGAATATGTATGCTGGGGGTGGGTGGGGGATTGGGGGCGGGGGGGGCAGTTTATGCTAAATATCAGAGCCATCGTCATCAACTGCTTCCAAGAAATCTGCACTCACGGAGTGCACTTCCTTTGATGTTGGCAGTGAATTTCACTGTTCTGGTGTGTGTTTTATCACTGGAGAGGCACCTGATGGGCTTTTGCAAAGGAGATTATGTCGCTTTCAAAGGGTGTTATTCTGCATTTTTGAAAGGGGGGTGGGGGTGGGATGAAAAGGGAAAGTAATCTGTTTACTTAACTGAGTCTATATAGAAAACCTAGAAGACCGCAGTCATCGAAATACCACAAGTGTTTAGTTTGAATAATTAATCTGAGTGGGCTGATTTAATGAGGCGATGAACGTGTTTGATACAAAAACGGGATGCGACAGATATTCAGTGTATTCACAATCTGTGCGTGCGTCTGTGAAACGCTGTTGCCAAAACACTGGCACTAATTTCTTTTTTTTTTTTCTTTTTTTTTGTCTTTTCATCAAGTAATTTTAAACGCCAGTTTGGAAGAATTTCAGTCATCTCTTGATTCAACAGGTCATCACTCCATTAATGGGATCATATCATCTTGTACAAAAGTTTTTTTTTGGTTTTTTTTGGGGGGGGGGGGGGGGGGGGGTTTGCAGCTTCTTTGAAAACTTTCGACTCATTCCGCTGAAGCAGAGCTTTATCTGAAGAACAACTGAGAAAGCACCTGCTGGCCCTTAGCTGTTAATTAAATTGCTTCTGTTGCTGAAACAGTGACAGAAGCAACTGTTGCATGACCGATTCACTTCCAGTGTGTCAACGCATCATGTCCTTAATCCACTGAGATCTCCTGTGCTCTGGGGGTGTGTGTTATTTGAAATATAATTACTCTGCCCTCATGGACATGAATATTTTAATAGGACTTAAGACGCCGCTTCCACCAAAACTGGATGACACTGCACATATCCAGACAGAAGAAGTCCCAGAACTCTCTGGACGATAATAACTTTTTTTTTTTTCTTTCATAGTGGTTTTGC
>NC_044497.1:56225825-56295825 GCF_902362185.1 Chanos chanos
AGTAAGACAGCATGTGTCCTGTGTGTGTGTGTGTCTACCACCTGCCCCAGGCTGTCTGGGACTCACTGGGTCTCAGTCACTGGGTCTGAATGGTTCTGTTTGAATCGCTCTTACCCCACAGTTTCCACTTCACCCCACAGTTTGACTGAAATGCTCTTAATATCTGCAGCTGACAACACTTCAATCCCTGAGGCAAAGACATAAGAGGAAAATGTTTATCAGGTGAACTTTAAAGAGGGAGGGCGGGGTTACGAAGCAGGACACATTGTAACCATTTTCCCTAAAAGATGATGACAGATGGCTTTACTAATGAGCACAGCCTTTATGTTCTCTGCATTGAATAATTGTATACTACAGTGTAAAACACAGTTCAAATGTGATGTGCTACAGAGCCTTTAGGTTCTCTGCATTGTATCATTGTACACTATGGTTTAAAATACAGTTGAAATGTGATGTGTCATATATATATACTGAGAATCTCAGAGCAAAGATATTTTTTTGTTTGTCTCTTTCTCTCTCTCTCTCAGCACAGTTAACTGACCTCGGTACTGCTGAGTCCTCATATAAAAAGCCCTGATCCTTTTGTGTGGACTTAAATCACAACAGCACAGTCAATGCACTCTTGATGTCATGTCTCCATCTCTCTCTTCTTAGTCACCTTCCTCCTCTTGGTTTTCTTTGCGCTTCTATATAAGTGGAACAGCATCCGTTCAGCCATGAGCAAACTGATACTCTGCCCGGACATACATACATGATTCACATAGGGGGGGAAAAATGGAGAAACAGACGGAATCTTTGGAACAGAAGTAGAATCGCAGGGCGCTGACCTTTTGTATCGTCACGGACAGAAAAATAAAGCTGCATTGGCCTTTAAAAACAAAACAAAAGAAAACAAAACAAAAAAGGAAGAATGAAGGAAAAAAAACTTCACTTGAGTCAGGTCTCTGTTCCGTGGTCTCGGTCGCTCAAGCTCGCATGTCAGGTCGAGTCTGTCGTGAACTGGCTATCACGACACAGCCAGGGGGAAGGGGCTGTACCTCTGTATGTCTTGGTAAAGGAGAGGAAAGTGAAAGAACAGAGCATCTGTGGAGAACGATGCTCTAGGTTTCTGATAGCGTGTCGTGGGTTAGTGTGGGGCAGGCATCAGCGTCCTTTCAAGTGGTTCCTGTTCTGGTTCCTCAAGCGGCTCCCGACCTGTGTCAGGTTCCTTCTTCTGACCACACTAAAATCGACATTAGAGTTTTGCGAAATGTTTCTGAGTGCGGTTGTTACATTTCAGATGTGTGACATATTTAATTCTTGGTAAATGCAGACGCATATAGATGGGGTTTTTTTGTTTGTTTGTTTGTTTGGTGGGTTGTTTTTTTTTTTTAACAGTGTAGATGTTGTAGATATTACAGTGTGGTTTCATCGCTGTGTTCATGTGTTAATTCAGAATGGTGAGGCTGATGGAACTGAGGGGGAGGGGAAAATCCGGAGGGATCAGCCGTTCAAGGTTTACAGGAGAAAATTACTTTAAAACGGGACAAGTCTGACGTTATTTCCAGCAACTACGGATGTGAAGAAGTCACCATTCTTTAGAAGGTTAGAAAGGCGAGAAAGAAAGACAGAAAAAAATTTATATATGGAGGGTTCACTTTGTGAGGAGTGCATTCAGTTATGGTTACATTCTTTCAGTTATGTTTCCAAGCAAATATTTACAGTTTATCAAGTTATTCTTTTTTTTACATTGTATTTGAGAGTCTTGTTCTTACCGGAAGACATTCTCCATGTATTAGGAACAGACAAACGGACAAAGTTTTCTGATAACACGTCTGTAGTCTTTGGTCTGGGCTGATCAAAGCTGATAATTCGTCTGTAGTCAGTAGTGTGGGCTGATCAAAGCTGATAATTCGTCTGTAGTCTGTGGTTTGGGCTGATCAAAGCTGATAATTCATCTGTAGTCAGTGGTTTGGGCTGATCAAAGCTGTTCACAGACACTGACAGCACTTTTCAGAGCAGTGAGGTTTGGGGATGTTCTCAGTCTTTTCTAGCATTAACACCTGTTAAGTTCTCCGTCTTTTCTAGCATTGACACCTGTTAAGTTCTTAAGGCGTTTCAAAATTCGTTTGCGCCTCAAGAGGGACCACAGAGGAGTTTGTAACTGCAGTGTTGTCTGTTCATGCAAGAGCGTTTATGAAGAAATCATTTGACAGAAACAGAAAACAGACATTTTCAATTTTGTCTCTACAGACGACGTCATGCGTCCCCAGTCAGGTTACCGCTTTTGGGAAATTCGTCTTTTCTCTTTCGGTCACATCCCCGTATGTTTCTCGGCTTGTGACAGTCTGCACTTTTCTTTCTTTTCAGGAGTTTATCAGGATCCTCAAAGCGCTTTATTCTGTCTCTGGTGCTTTTCCTCAAGGATGTTTAAAAGTGTTTAAGCTTCAATGTGAAGAAGTCCTTGCCATCCACTCCTCCCCCTCTAAAGCATCGCACTGAACTTCAACACAAAACTCACAACATCTCTGCTGTTAACACATTATGATAGCTGTAAAGAAACTGATGAACTTTGTTTTGTTAAGTTTTTTGTTGTTGTTCATGAAGACAAGGCCAAATTTCTGTTTTTTTTTTTTTACTGGGTTATTTTTTTTTTTCTGTGTATTTGAATCATTTTTCATTCTCAGTGGAGCGACATGTCATTTTGTGCTGAATGTTTTGAATTATTGAGGGCTGGTTTTGTGAGGAGAACGCAGATGATTCTAAAGAGGCACATGTTCTCTAATTTTGCCCTGAGGGGCTAGTAAACACACACACAAACACACACACATACACATGCACACATGCACACATACACGCACACACACACACACACACACACACACACACACGCGTTACTGAAGCCCAGAGATTTCCAGCTCTACCCATCCTGTTTCTCTGCCCAGCCGTGGGGGGAAAAAAAGCATCTCTCTTTTCTCCAGAAGCTCCCTGTCCTACATAAGCCTTTTCTCAGACACAACTGTACAGCAAATTAGATAAATGGCAAAGAACAATTCACTTCTACTGCTGAGCTGGTCAGCTCTTTACACCGCGTGAACAAAGAGTGTCCGTGTGTGGGTGTCTGTTTCTGTGTATGAGAGAGAGACAGAGGGGGAGAGAGAGAGTTTGTCTGTGTTAGAGAGAGAGTGTATATGTGTGTTTTTACATGTGTGCGTGTGTGCATATGTGTGTGTGTATGTGTGTGTGTGTGCGTGGGTGTGTATGTATATGTGTGTGTGTGTATATGTGTGTGTGTGTGTGTGTGTATATGTGTATGTGTATATGTGTGTGTGCGTGTGCATATGAGAGATCAAAATGTCTGGCCCACTTCTATGACCATCATTTATTTTTTGCTCTAAAAAAATTTGAGTCTTTTTTTCACCTTTGTCAAAAGGTTTTATTACAATGTTTCAGGAAAATCCTGACACTGCTGTATGTCACTACACGTCTCTGTTGTACAGTAAGATGTTTTCATTTTATCCTCTTACATTTTCAACGTAACTGTTAGTGACAAATGTGCTTAGCCACTCAATCATAAGATGAGGGGAAGTCCACATTGAGTCCTGGCATGTCCAACACTGAGAGGGAACAGAGGGGGGGCAGTGATCACATTAGTGTAGAGGGATTAGATTTCTCAAGTGAAAAACTAACAAGCATCGAAGTCAAAGATTTTAATTACCTCCAGCTGTTTTCAGACACGCCACATCCTCACAGATCAGAACGGCTCCGTCCCCCAATTAGCCATGGCTGACTTACAGCTTTTCCAAAAGGTCTTTCTTTTCTTCTGCTGTCTTTTTTACCCTCGTAAAATAAAAGCTTCCGTTAATTTAAAAAGGTTACAGTGTTTAAGAGGAAAGGAAACGCTTAAAATTGAGCTGCGTCACGCGGTAAAACACAAAACGTGGGCAGAATGGTTAACGAAAGGTTGATTCAGCTCCATTAACTCTCCACCGCTTGTAATTACATTTTGGTGGTCTGGTTGTGTCGGGGGTGGAAATTTTGACTGCATAGACCGCGCTGCTTTCTGTGGGATAATATTTCATTCCACAAGCATTAGCGTCTCACAACCCGGCAATACTGTTTTTCCCATTTATGTCAATGATGATTCTGCAGATGACAAACACAGCACAGCCAGAGCCATCTAACAGACAGCAAGTGACAGTTTGTGGTAAGTGACGTGTTTCCGTGGCGATCAGGGCCTTTTTAACGAGCTCAATAATGCAACACCGGCCAAACGCAGCCCCGAGGCTTAAAACAGACCTACCGCGACTCCGCTTCAGCGCGGCCTGACTCTGGAGAGAAGAGTCTTTCTGAGTCACGCCGAGCGCTGTCACATGCTCTCTGTCACCATCACGCCCCCTGCAAATCAGTCTCACACACCTTCCAAAAACACACACACACACGACACAAATCTCCCTCTAAACCAACAGAAGAGCGAAGACTTAGGCAGCAGGTTTCTGTTTCCTTTAAAAGACGACAAAATGATTTTCTTGGTGTCGTTTTTTCTTTACCTTCTTTTTTGTGACGGAGGGAAAGAGAGAGAGAGGGGCTGACAGCCCAGCTTCCTAGCTCACTTTGTTTGAAGACAGAATGAGATAATTGGAAACCCACCCCCCCCCCCCCCCAGGCCGGGGGAGGGGGGCAGGAACCCTCTGACAGGTTGAGTTGGACATGTCTTAGTCCTGATCCTCATGCCAAACAGCAAACTCATCCCCTCATCGTTAGTGGTGTCTAATTAGATCTCGCCCCTTCCTGCTGCGTTATAACAAATGATTTGGACCGTTATCTTCATTCGAGAAAAAAAAAAAAGCGTTGGCGGTGTTGAAGAAAACTATATTTAGAAACACAAACACTGGCAGTTGTTCCCTTTACCCCTGGAGTGGCACAGTTAGTCCCTCTGAGTCTTGACTCTCTCTTGTCGTGTCTAATTGTGATGGTAGGTACAGGCAGCTGGGTGCTTAAGATTTATTAGTCTGCTAATTAGTCTGGTCAGCTCTGCAGCTAGAGGTCTAGATGGGCTCATTTGTTTTGACTGTGCACAGGGCGTTTGGGGTTTTTTTTTTTCTCTCCTCTCCATGGGCCTGCTTTTGACAGGGGTGACGGGAGTCCTTCCTCAGGGCCTGGTTTTTTTTTTTTTCCTCATCAGGCTGCGTCTTCCGTTCCGCCAGCCCTCACACGCGGCAGAAGGCAACAAACACGCTTTCAGGTTCAACCATACGTTTAATGGCCTTTTTTCTGCTCCTCATCAGTGCGTTTGCATTTTGTGTGTGTGTGTGTGTGTGTGTGTGTGTGTGTGTGTGTTTGTTTTTTCCTCTTCCATCTGAATGACTTCTGCTGTTTTTCTGGGTCTGTTATGTAAAAAGCTGACTTGTATGTTGTGTTAAGTCCAGACGACAGAAAGGTGCAGCTGTCAGACTCTCAGAGGGTCTGTGACAGGAGACAACCCTCAGACCTACTGGTCGTCTGTTTTCAGCCCCGTTCCATCGCTGCACTTTTTTTTATCGGTTTGTTACTTGATTTGCTCTTGATTAGTTTTGCCTTTCGCCATGTGTCAGAAGCAATACATTTGTTCTGTCAATTTGGTTGCTAGGCACCTGTGCATGTGCAGTTTGATTGGTCTGGTCCGCCCCCGGCACCAGCCAAGAAGGAGAGTGATAGGACAGAATGCGTGCTTGTCTGACGATTCTCCTCACATCAGTGGCTGGATGAAAACAGTCTGTATGAAATATACGTGCATTGTGAGGACAACCCTTTCAGGCTGATCTGGGATCAGATGAGGACTCTGGGACAGTTGGTTTCATTACACACAAGGTATCCTGGGCATAGTTCTCTTCTCATGAATAAATAGGATCCTTCTTTCTTTCTTTTTTTTTTTTTTTTACCAAACTGTCTAATCCGCAGTGCTGAAAATGTGGTCGTGCGATTCTTTCAGTGGACTCTCTAAGCATCTATGGTGAAGACTTTTTTTTTTTTCCTTTTCTTTTTTTTTTTAGTTTAAGTGCTTTTTCTTGCAGGATCCAAGTGAAATGAGGATATTTCTGCCCCTGGTCCACAGGTGGTTTTCATTTAAAGGTTGGGATGATAAGTGTCGAGATTCGGGTTTTCCATGTCAATGAAAATGCAGAGAGACGTCTTCCTTTTCCCGCGTGTGCTTTAAAGATTAACAGACAGCTTGTGGCAATGAAGTCAGAGGCACTGAGATTCCATAATTTAATAGCTGGGAGAGGGAGAGAGGGACCGAGAGACAGAGAGAGAGAGAGAAGGAGACAGAGATGGAGAGAGAGAGAGAGGGAGACGGAGAGAGAGAGAGAGGGAGACAGAGAGAGAGAGAGACAGACAGAGAGAGAGGGAAACAGAAAGAGAGAGAGGGAGACACAGAGAGAGAGGGAGACAGAGATGGAGGGAGAGAGAGAGACAGAGAGAAAGGGAGGGAGAGAGAGAGAGAGAGAGACAGACAGAGAGGTAGAGAGGGAGAGAGAGAGACAGAGAGAGAGAGAGAGAGACAGGGAGAGAGAGAGGGAGACAGAGAGGGAGAGAGAGAGAGAGAGACAGGGAGGGAGAGAGAGAGAGAGACTTTCGTAATGCCTTTAATACATTACCATCTTGAATTTTTATCATATTAATTAATTCACCTGAACTCATCCAGTCCTCAGAGAACCCTCATTCTGCCCACACACTCAGCATAGAAGCACATTCATCCTACAGACAGAGAGCGAGAAAGAGTTATTAACTTTAACATGAAGCCAAACATCTTTAATGAACATAAGGGGGGAAAAACACTAGGGACAGACAATACAGCTAAGCCAAAAATGAGCAAAGACATAATTTACCATAATCAGCGAGAGAGCGAGAGAGAGAGCGAGCGAGAGACACTGGAAAGCTCGGCACTCAGTCCACGTGCCGTTTTCCTGGGCGAAGTCGCGTGGGGTTGAAACGGCAGTGCCTGGGTTGTCGGCGATTAATATTCTGGAAGGTTCTTTCATTCGTTTAAGTGCCGGATGGGACAGCTTCGTTTAATTTCCCATATATACAATGAATATCCTCAGTCCAAAAAGCCAAAGCATGTTACTCCCCTTTATTTTTATTTTCTTATTTTACAGAGACTCTCTGTTTTTTTCCCCCTCTTTTTGGTTTTTATCGCCACTCTACCTGCTGAATGCGTTTAAACAGAGCATCCCCAACTCTCTGAACATGGTCTGCATGGGTATTTCACTGTATGCACTGTAACTCAACATGACTTGTATTGCTATGGTTCCATTGTGTTACGATAAGATTAGCAAATGTGGTTCAAGTAACTTTCCAGCTGCCATCAGTGTGGTGGAGGAATGGCCTGAAGTCTTTTAGTCACGATGGTCCTGTTTCTGTTTGCTCCTGCAGAATGAGTACACGTGCCCGAGACCGCTGCCAGGAGCCTGGCTTGGAGACGTACCCACAATGCACTAAAACGGAATGTTTTCACTCCACCACTAACTCATCTACGGACCACGGAGATTCCCACTCTCGCCACAGCGATGTCATCACCGTTTCTCCTGCTCTCCTTTCGCTGGCTCCGTCTCTCTCCGTTTTCTGCTTCGGGGGTTTTTTTTTCATGCTTTTTTATTGAGAAATTTAAGATTTTTCCACGCTGCTCTCACGAAAGACATCGGAAACACGGCTGTGACAGCAGAGACGACGCCAAAATTGCTTTTTGTTTGTTTGTTTGTTTGTTTTAACTTGCCTGTCTGAGCTCTTGTTCTACACCTTTTCCTTGAAAACGGGGCCTCAGACCCAATCGGCCACGCCCAGCAATCTGTTTGACCCAGCAGAGGAAACGTACAAACGTAGGATCCCACAGAAAAAAAAAAAAAGGAAGAAACACTCCCAAACACACACCTGAGGGATACTGCAGACGCTTTCTGGGAGTTAAAAAAAAAATACTTTGAGTTTGGTGAAGTGCCAAGAATGAGCCTCTACATTGCTGCAGTTAAAACCTGATCACAAGCCCACCCCCCCCCCCCCCCCCCCCCGACCAACGGGGGCTGTATGAGAAGATGATTTTGTTTAAAGAGTACTTGTCTTCGAGGTGTGGAGTTCACCTCTCTCCTCAGGAGAGCTGAGGCTGAGACCTGGGACAGACTATGAGGAGTCCATCAGAAACAACAAACTCTTTCATTTCTCAACACTATTGTGAAGACTTTGTGCCAAATCAAATCAGCTTTGAATCAGCTTAGTCTGTATGCCTGACTAAGGGTGAAAGTGTTGTAATATTGTATGTGTGTGAGTGAGTGAGTGTGTGTGTGTGTGTGTGAGAGAGAGAGAGAGAGAGAGAGAGCAAAGTTTGTTTTTGAAGCCACAAACTACTGCAGGTGTTCAATACAGCAATGGTGTACACAGAATACAAGTTGTTTTAAATGTTTGTGTCTGTACACATGCGCATGCAAAAGACTCTGTGAGTGTGTGTGAGTGTGTGTGTATGCATGAGTGTGTGAATGTGTGTCTATATATATATATGTGTGTGCGTTTGTGTGTGTGTGTGTGTTAGAATTCTTTTTTTTATCCCTTTGTCTAAACAAAGGCTTTTGTCATTCATACCTTAAAAATACTTGGGGCAAATGTTACTTAAAAAAGGCATTTTTGTAATCTATATTTATGATGTTCCCCCTAATTTAATAATGGAGTTTTGTAATGCACTGTGTAAACTGTACATCTACAAAATGTTCATTTTTTATAATAAGAATATTGTCAAAATCAATGGTAAGAAAAATACATTTGTCAAATTGAAAGAGGGACTGGCCTTTCTACCTTTAAAGAAAGCTTTTATGCACTTGCCCTAGAGCTAATTTGTAAAAACGTATCTATTTTTAGTACGTCGAAAAACGAGAGAAACTCTTAGAAATTGCTTACTGAATTCGCTCTGGTTATGATATCAAAGGTGGTGGGAACAGGTGAAAGTGTGGACTGGTGAGTTGGCTGCTAAGGAGACGGGGTACTTGTTTGTCCTGCATGCTCCACATAATCTGTCTCCTGCGCCCAACGGGTCCTTATTTTTGTGAGGCTGTCAGACGTAAATTGATCTCATTAGCGTAAGGCGAAGCCCACTGATCTGCGTTGGTCTGTGTTCGTTAGGCTGACGCGGGCAGTGAGTGCTTCTCCCACGTCTGGGTGTTGTAATTAGCGCTAAATGTATGACATGTCCTCGCTCTCAGGAGGAGGTGGCTTTCGGCAGAGTTCGCTCCACATCTAGTGCTCCTGGAACGTGTCAAGCTGTCAGCTCGCCGCTCCAGATGGCCAGTGTGCTTGGCATTCCCCCACGGTGTTTTTCTCTCGCTCTCTGAGGTCTGAGCGAAACAGACAACGTACTGTGCTCGACCCAACTCACCGCATGAATGATTCATCCGCTACATCCCCTCGCTTCAACGCTGTGTCCCGAGCCTCCCTCTCCCCCGGAAAAGCAGGGCGCGTGCAGGACGTCCGACTTTGGGCAAATAGTGCTTAACCCCGTTCATAAAGCCCCGAGTGTGAAAGCGATAAGGAAATCCCTACGTTAAATCCATCAGAGCACCGTAAATGCCACCAAAATGTCAGTGAGGAAGCATGCGTTGGCCTCTTGTGTTTCCTTAAAAAAAAAAAAACATTTTAACGTCGAACGTTGTCAAGATCAAACCAGAAAGGGCATCCGAGTTCACATCTTCGGTAGTTCGTCGAGATTCCATATGGAAAAAGTATTTGATACTCTTGTCACTTTTCTTCATTCACGTAGAAACGACATGCTGCATTCCAGCCCGTTTCCCATTCGTTCTATAATAATGAACTTAAGACAAAGATGCAGTATTGTAATATTGTAAAAGCGAATTGCTCTTTGCGGTTTGCTACCTTGGTTTATCACCTATACATAAATTATTAGAGGCACTTCCGTCAAAAGAGAGTAATTTAAGCGTTGCACACTACACACCCTCGGCCCTCTAAATCAAGGAGGTATTCCACCACCTTCAAAATATTGCTATATTTTACAAAAGACTGCCTAGCACATCCTTTCAAGCTATCGGGCGAGATAGAGTTAAAACCATTTACTTATCTTATATTACATTTGACCAAGCAGTTGAAAGAGTGGATTTTCTGATTCTTTAACTTTAAATGTCTTCCATCCTGCTTCCGTCATATGGCCTCAGTGCTCCGGTCCTTCCATTTCAAGCCGGCTGAACTGCACTGGCCGGTGCGCATTTGAATTGGCCTTTCAGCTCCAGCAATCGCGGAAAATAATTCAGTATTTCTTCCCTGCCCTCTACATGAACCAACGGACATGCGGGATATCAACACCGAGAAGAAGCACGTGCAAGTACTTGGCGTGTTTACGCTCCTTTACCGATTCGTTCGAATGGCAATTTGTTTAAAAAAAAAAAAAAAGTCACCGCAGTAGAGTTAGCGCAGTTTCTTGAATCGCTGAGAGAGGAATGCATGTTACGACTGAAGTTTAAGTTGAATCACTGAGAGAGGAATGCATGTTACGTCTGCAGTTTAAGTTGAATCGCTGAGAGAGGAATGCATATTACCACTAAGGTTTAAGTTGAATCGCTGAGAGAGGAATGCATGTTACGACTGAGGTTTAAGTTGAATCGCTGAGAGAGTAATGCATGTAACGACTGAAGTTTAAGTTGAATCGCTGAGAGAGGAATGCATGTTACGTCTGCAGTTTAAGTTGAATCGCTGAGAGAGGAATGCATGTTACCACTAAGGTTTAAGTTGAATCGCTGAGAGAGGAATGCATGTTACGACTGAGGTTTAAGTTGAATCGCTGAGAGAGGAATGCATGTAACGACTGAAGTTTAAGTTGAATCGCTGAGAGAGGAATGCATGTTACGTCTGCAGTTTAAGTTGAATCGCTGAGAGAGGAATGCATGTTACCACTAAGGTTTAAGTTGAATCGCTGAGAGAGGAATGCATGTAACGACTGAGGTTTAAGTTGAATCGCTGAGAGAGGAATGCATGTTACTACTGAAGTTTAAGTTGAATCACTGAGAGAAGAATGCATGTTACCACTGAGGTTTAAGTTGAATCGCTGAGAGAGGAATGCATGTTACCACTGAGGTTTAAGTTGAATCGCTGAGAGAAGAATGCATGTTACCACTGAGGTTTAAGTTGAACCGTTGAGATAAGAATGCATGTTACCACTTAAGTTTAAGTTGAATCACTGAGAGAAGAATGCATGTTACCACTGAAGTTTAAGTTGAATCACTGAGAGAAGAATGCATGTTACGTCTGCAGTTTAAGTTGGAAAGAACTTGCTCACTCTCACTCTGGATCGCCTTAACTGCGGTCTGCCCGCAACGATACAAGGACATGTAAGGATCAAAACTGCGTTGGATTAGAATGGTCAGTCTATGGGACTAAAATGTGACTACTGAAGTATAGGATCGCTGAATATTTTCAGAAATCCCCTCTGCTGATATCTGATTGTTGTAGAGAGGCATGTTTTAAAGCATTCCTTTGCCCACCTGTTGAAAGAGCAACTGATGTTCTCTGCACAGCCTGTTCAGTGGAGCTGTTGAAGGACTCCACTGTTGAATAGGGTTATTGAATATACACAACTCTCTGCGTTATGTCCCTTTTCAACACGTGCTAATATCATTGACTCCATTGGAGCTACTGAATTCATTTTGATGTACACAGCACTTTGTACAACAGATGTTATGAACAGGTGCTTTAAAGAATAGGAGTGCTGACAGTAGACCTTTGAGAAAGCGTGGTGACCATGGCTACGAAAAACTCCCTGTGGTCATAGTAGGAAGAAACCTTCAGAGGAACCAAGACTCAGAAGGGGGCGGCCATCCTCCTCTGACTGATCTTAGTCTATTTGCTGTGTAAGCATAGAGACAATGACAGTAGGTCTGAGTTTGTCAGGGAAGTTTTTAGCAGGAGGTGGATCAGAGATGGAGCTGTGAAAGAGGGACAGGTACTCATTACGAGCTGTCGTTTTCTTTCACTGGCTCATCCCTTATGACTCTTTTGTACTGATGTGATACTGAGAGAGACAGGGAAGGAGAGAGAGAGAGGGAGAGAGAGATCATAAAGCGAACAGTGGACAGCTTGTCAGGTTAGTGTGTGTGAAATGGCCCATGGCCGTCAGTGAAGATCACAGGATGAGACATACAGACTGTGACTCTTATCAGGTCTCACTGAACGCATCTCACACCGGGATCACATGAGTGTGGACACAAACACACACACACACACTCCAACACACACACACACTGCAACACACACACACACAAACACATTCCAACACAAACACACACATGCTCCAACACACACACGCGCACACACACACACATGTAAAGGTGATGTAGCAAACACACACAGCACTGAATCAGCTGGCATGTTCCTGCCTCACTGCTTAAACAGACGGACAGCAGGGAGGCGAGGAGTGTGGGCTTTTGTTAAAAAAAACAGTGGGCTCTGGTATTAGCTGCTGACCTTCCCAGCGGTCTGTGTCCACTCACACACTCACGCACTCACTCACTCACTCACAACTCACCCAAACAACCCTGCGCTGGCCACACATAAAAGTTTACCCCAGTAGAAACCAGAGGGGAGAGCCGCAGAAACCGTGTCCAGTGGGAGTGCTTCTACAGTGTCTGCAGGTTTTGCCAGCAAGGGTTCAAATCTGGCAGGGATAACTATATGGTTTGCTTTCAAAGAGGGAAGGCGAGGTTTCTTCTCAAATAAGCAAGAGTTTTTTTTCTCTGGTCCAGAGTGTAGTAGTTAGTAGTTTCCATTTCCAGCATGCTGAATCCTGGGAGCTATTGGGTGACCAAAAAAAAAAAAAAACACACACAACCACACACATTTACATATTAATGAATGCTATAACTATGGTAAGGTTTATCTTCATTAAACCTACACATAGATTAATGTCACATAGATATTTTGCCGCTAACATGTCTGAATGCCACAGGCGAGTGTTTTTCTCTGTATTTTAATTAATTCATCGAGCGCTTTTCACTTAGTTAGGAACATGTTGTTTGTCGAGGTGAGTACTGTGGGACGCATTTTAAAACTGAGTACAGTCAGTCGGGAGGATCACACCAGAGGCGCTGGAGTTAAATGAACTCTGAAAAGCCAAACACGTTTAAGCAAATGAAGGCTGACGGCAGATCAGCGCTGTACACGTGAAGACTTTTGAGTTGTCGCCGCTAAAGCCGACCCGAAAGGGTCTGTCGCTCTGACACTCGTAAATGCCTCTGCGTTTGCACATATTAGCACCAGCGCGGTGCAGAGATGACTCAAACCTGTCGTTTTCGATGATCCAGGCGACCGGATTTGGCGTCAAACAATCTCACCCGCATGCGACGGCATCGATGACCCTAAAGTTCAGCTCAGTCCGTCTCTCGTCGGGTCAGTCCCCTCGGGAGACTGTCTGTCGGCAGTTTGGCATTGGCAGATGTCAACTGAAATTAGCTGCACATCTGCGCATCAAAACATCTACGAAAAAAACAAAACAAGTAACGGGGACGGCCGGCTGCCAAACCCACGGCAGGGCTCATTATGGGTTGTAAACTCTGAGCTGAGAATGAAAAGTTTTACCCTTAAAGTTTATACATAAAGGTTATCCATAAAGTTTATGAATAAAAGTTTGTGCGGGGGGGGGGGGGGGGACATGCCACCAGATGAAGATGTGTGGCCCGTCGGAATGTAACAAACAGAACGGAAAACAAGATTCACAAACTCGGAGGCCCTTGTCTTTCCAGTGGCCCAGGTTCAGTGCAGCCTGACAAACACTCATCCACGGAAAGCCCCCGCAAATTTGACAAAGAACAAAGAGAGGGCTGCAGGGAGGGGGTCGCAGAGTTTAATCCCAGCAGGACTGGGTGAGACCGGTGAAAATGAACAGCTGATCCCCTGTGAGGCACTGATAACACAGTCAAATGCCCCTCAGAGCGGGGCCGGCGTGAGTCGCTCCATGGGCCAGTCTGCAAACAGCAGATGAAGAAAGCGCCTGCGTTGAGCAACCAACCTTTCAATCAACGGTGCGATCAGGTCTCGGTTATTAAATCACTCACACTGACGATAATGCTGCACAAATGACTCATCCATCTAACCCTCACTCGGTGTGTGTGTGTGTGTGTGTGCGTGCTTATGTGTGTGTGTACATGTGAAAAGGAGGGTGACTGAGAGTGCAGTGTTAGGTGTGCTGCTCCCTGTGTCACTGTGCCTTTGCGCTGTTTCAGGGACCTTGCTGTCACCGTGGGGTGTCGGTCAGAACACAATCCAAGCATTCAATTTGGGTTTTTAGTATTTATTAAAACGCACAGCACGACATGAGCACACTGGAACTTACAAAAGGGGAGTTTGGTTTGGTATGGTCTGGTGTGGGTGTGTGTGTGTGTGTGTGTGTGTGGTTCAATCGTCACTGACGCACACCGCATAAACATAAACTGTCCAGGTTTTGGCTTCTTCTCTCCGGAGTGGGGGTTGATCTGACGATCGGGGGGGATGCGAGTCTTATATATGCTGACCTGTATCTTTAACCCTATTGGTCGTAAGGTCAGAGGGCAGCCTGGATGGACAGGTCAGCTGGCTAATCCTGACCTGGACGAGAAGTTTATGGGTGCGGTCTTTGGTGTATGTGCAAATTGTTGACTTTGGGGTGCATCTGGGGGAGGGGGAGCTCTGCCAGCCTGATGGAAAAACACAGAACTTGCACAGTGCATTGGTTATCTAACATGTTGAAATTGGTAGTGTGAAATATTTAACTGACTGAAAGGACTTGTGTTTAAATATGAAACATACTGAGAGGGTTAACTGACTGAATATAGATGGTGATGTTAAATGATTACTTCATGAAATTATGTATGTAAATCTGTGTTATACTTTCCTTGGACAAACATTTAAGCACTGTCTTCTGAGGCAGATGTTCCCAACTGATGGCCCTTTTATACAACATGTGTCTGTGTATGTGTGTGATTATGTGTGTATGTGTGTCGGTGCTTATGTGTGCGTATGTGTGTGCGTGTGTGTTTATGTGCTTATGTGTTTGTGTGTGCGTGTGAGTGTGTGTTTATGTGTGCGTATATGTGTGTGTTTATGTGTGTGTGTACTTCTGAGCTGTGCATGGCTGTGTACCAGTACGGGATGGCTGCAGGTCAGCTGGACTTTTCTGGAATGCCTGGAATGAACTGCACCTAAAAATCTGCTTTCCATGAGCAAACAAACCTCCCAATTAAAAGTCTTAAATTAAATTTCACATTACACCCCCCCCCCCCCCCCCCCACCCCCAAGAGAGAAAAGTCTTAAATTAAATTTGAGATGTTCCCAGCAGCCTTGACAAACACATGGACTGGTAAGTCTAAAATTGACTTCACATCCGTCTGACGGAGCATAACCGGTTACCACAGTTACTGGGGTGGGGATGGTGTTGGGGGGCTTGTGGGGGATGTCAGGCCTCTAGTTGTACCCGTGTTGTGTCACCCAACGCATACACACATCATAACATTTACACGAATACCGCTCTGCACAGTCGCATCCTCACACCCCCAGTCTCACAAAGACGACTGACAACACTGGGCTTAAGCGATTCATTTAATTACAGCGAAGCCTATTCAGGGACAGATTTTCAAAAAAAGAAAAAGAAAGAAAAACGGATGGAAGAGCGATATAGCAAGGTGACAATGTCTCACCATTATTATCTGCATTAAATGTGTCACAAGCTGTTAGCTTTCAATTTCATATTGTGGAATCTACATTTAGCTTCCAACACTGCCGTGAAATAAATGGAGATTAAATTGGCATGTGATGTTTATTTAAACTCCTCTGAAGCTTCTTTGCCTCGTCAGGGCGAACGCGACGTCCTGTCAGAGCGGCCCACGCAGCACGGGCCACGTCTGGCCAATCCGAGCGCCGCCGTAATGTACCCTGGCCAATAGGAGAGCAGCTCCGCAGAAGAGGGCCGCCGTCACGGTCAGGCCAACGGGGAAGCAGGAGGCGCCAGAGCCGCCGTCTGGCGCGTCGGGCTCCTTCTGGGCGTTTCTCACCGCTGTCAGCTCCTCCTCGGAGAGAGCGGAGGGGCGTAGCTCAGCCAGGACCTCCAGAGCCGCCCTCTGCCCCGACTGGATCGCCCCGCTGAGGTACCCACACCACTGGGTCGCCGTCTCGGTGCCTGCCCAGTGAATCCTGAGCATGGGAGGAAAGGAAGGAACGAGTCACTGGCACTTTAAATACCAGTTTCAGATTCAGTCACATAGCCTGTGTGATCCCTCAACCCACTGGTGCCCCACCCCTCCCTTCAAGAACTGAAGTCCTATTGGTTGTTCATATCAAAAGAAACAAACGAACAAACTACTGTGGTCGCTGATTGGCTGAGGAGTAGCTGGCTGATTCCGAGGTAAAAAGCATGCTCCAGCTCCAAACTCAACGAAGTTCTGGCAAAACCAATAAGACCATAAAACACCACAATGTTTTCATGTTTTCACTGAAGGTCTACAGGCAGACACTATGCCATGGGTGTGTGGAATGCCATGAAAAGGTCTGAGGTATTTCCCATGATATATCCAAAGCTTTAGAGACAGTCCCTGTCTGACCCTCTACACTTAAGAGGACCAAGTTTCCAATCATTGTGCTCCAAACTGCCCCCTCCCCCCTAAAAAAAAAACAAACAAACCTGAAAACAATCAAACTCTAATGGTTTTGTGAATCAGAAATGAGCGACAGAAAAGAGGGGGCGGGGGGTGGGGGGGGGGGCGCAGAGAAAATGTTTTTTAAAATTTTCTTCCTTGTCAGTCAGTGCATCTTTCTGAAAGCAATTTTTTCCTGTATCCTGTCTGTGCTGTTTGCATTATGACTGTATATGCTTGCCCATACATACAAACACAGGAAAAACATCAACAACAACAAACAACAAACGCATGCCTACTTTTCCCCACAGTTCAATTGGCCTGTGCTGTGGCTCAGTGCTAAAGGCGTCAGATATGAGCAGAGTCTGGAGAACTCCATTCAGGCTTTGACAGACACTTACAGTACAGCAGGCATTATACGTGTGTCTGTGTGTGTGTGTGTGTGTGTCTCCACCAAATCTGCTCTGATCCAACTCTCCATTGACAGAGCCCTGTAGAATCACATGTCTTAGTACCTTCTTCAGTTCACTCTTCATTCATTTGAATAATTCAAACATAAGAACAGGCCTTTTTTTTTTTTTAATATACAGGATAGTATCTGAAACTTTAAACCACCTGCTGAGCTCACAAATGAGCTGTCATATCTAGGCAAAGGAAGAATGATGTGACCGGGTCCATAGAGGTCAAGGACAGGTCAAGGACATCCATCAGGTCGACGCTCATCCGCGTTTAGAAGCCTCTTCTTTCAGCTACCTTTACCGATGACCTCATTCCATTCCCTACGGAATTTAATCCTATTATGAAAATGTATTGCCAAGGCATCCCTCTTTCTCTCCCTCCCTCTCTCTCTATCTCTCTCTCTCCCTCCCTCTTTTTCATCATATCCCACCATTGGTAAGTTCTTGTTCATCCATGTCTGTCTCCTAACAGGCCCATTACCAATGGATTATATGACAGCTTCCCCTGCAAGAGCTGTGTCCTTTTGACCTTCGGTAAATTTGTTTGGCCAGCGCTAATGCTTCACAGATGACTGATCACACACACACACACCTCTCAGTCACTTTAACTCTGGTCATTTCTGGGACTGAGGGATACTTCTAGAAGAATGAGCAGCGATTCGCGGGGACTTTCTAAGAGGTGTTAGACTGCATGCCAAAGGTAGCAGGCGTTTAACACCAGGGAGGGGGGGGGGGGGGGGGGTATGGAGCTTTAGGAGGTCTGTGGTTTGTTTTACCTGCCACAGGGTTTTCGGAGACTCTGGTGGTAGTACATTAACATGCCTGGAGCCATAATATTGACCGGACAGCCTCCGCTGTATTCCTCTTTAGCCCAGTCCTAGACACAGCATAAAAAAAAAAAAACAAACACCATTTCGATTCACTTAGTCAAACGTACTGAAAGTTTTTTTTTTTTGTGTGGAATAAATCAGTTCATTTTCATACTTAAATAATTAAAGGGCAGATTCTCGGTGAGAGGGTTTTGTGTATTTATTGGAAGTTTTTGGGGGGTTTTCTATCGCTCGTTTTTGCTCTTCAGAGTCAATTGTTTTTCTGTTTTTGTTTTTTTTTGTTTTTTTTTCCAGTGCTCTACGGGCACTGACACGAATGACTTATGACATCCCACTGCGTGTCTCTAACAGCGAAAATAAGTCGTGCCTCGCGGAAGTAATGAAATGCTGTCATCACGCCATTCTTTTCCCACCAAAAGATAAAATGGAAACTCTTCTTCACGTCTTTCCCCCCCCGATTTTTACGTTTACCTCGTCTAACGTGACTCTGGGATAGGCAGCTCTCTTTTCGCTGCAGCGCGAGCATTTTCTCCTCATTAAAGCGCGTGCCATTAGAACCACTTTTTTTTTTTTTTTTTTAAGTTCATAAAGCTTCGTCTCACCCAACCTCATAAACCTTTAGGTCCCTCCTGTTCTTCTCAGGGCGATCTGCTGTAATTTTAATGAGGTCTCCTCCGCAGCTGTGAGTGAAGAAATCTCAAATATGAGCTGAGCTGAATGCTCGTTCGCTCGCCCGCTCGCGCGCTCCACTGGCGGACTACTAAAACTACGCAGAGTCTCTCATCACAGTTCAAAAATGCTTGAGAAACGGCGGAGTAAATTGTGTGGAGCCGGGTTATACGGCTTAGAATGCCACAGGGTTTATTTTTAACATTTTTGCCATAAACACTAAACATCTCCGCAACTGCCATGAACCGGTGCAGTCTGAGCCTCTAAAACGTGCAATGTTTTTCCGCGGAAGAAACGAAAAGTGTTAGTCCTTTGATGTGCGGCATCTGATAAAACTCTACATTGTGATAAATCTGCGCGATCAGTTTTAGGCAGGTGACAAATCCGTTTCAAATTCGTGTTCTGTCTCCGAGACCGCTGCGGTCTGCGTTTGAACCAAACACGACACAGCGTGATTAATCCTGCATGTGTATGGCAGAGGTGGGCAGCACCGTGAATGAGATTTCACCTTCTAAAAATAATACACCTGCAACAGCAGGAAACGGCGAAATGCGAGATTTCTGTCCTCTCCTCATTATCTGACTGGGAGTTTTGACCCATTTAATTTGGATGCGACCGTTTAAAGCTGTATTTTTCGGCTCTGAGTCGCCTCACTAACCCTGCACTTCACAGAGATGGACACAGTTTCACGCAGTTCATGAATTGTCGTGCCTCTTCATACATAAAGCTCCTAAACTCGCCACCCCCCGCCCCTCTCTCTAACTCCCTCTCCCGTTCTGCGCCAGAGGTGAAAAACGCTAAAACATATTGCCCGCGTTGACGGCTGTCAGGCCAGCGTGCTCATTTGTCAATCGCGGTAATTCCTTGAGTTTCCGGGGTCGCTGAGAGCCCTCGGCCTGAGAGGCACTACTGGCTGCGCATTCAGTGGTGCACTTCAGACGTGTCAGAGAGAGTGCTCCGCGGAGACCTGTCCTCTGAGAGACGGAGGTGGCTGTCGTAATTTCCACCACGACTGCGCAGATCAACGTCAAGAGAAGATGCGTTCAAATGAACGACTCCTGCAGCGCCTTGAGAGAGAGAGAGAGAGCCTGGCACAGTACCGAGGTATTTTAAACGGGTTTAACACAGACGCTGTTGCACGCTCGTTCATTCCGTTGTTTTCGTTCCTTCATTGGCATGCTTGGGTTGAGTTTTACCCGCAGGAGCGCGTGCTTTAGCATTCTGCACGAGTTATCGACCGAGATACATTACATACATTAATCATATACTGAACTAGATACACGCTGCTCTCATTAAGGGCAAACACAGCAGTACGCCGCTCAATCAGATATACTCCGGTCGGGTCGAGGGTAAGAAACGTATTTGAAGTGTTGTCTTTAAAAGAGAATTTCAGCTGAAAAGGACACGAGGGAATGGAGTAAAAGTATTAGGACAGGGCCCAGTAGTCATTGAAATACTTCAAATATTTATTTAACCCAGGGCTGACTGTAATGTATGACCAGACGACATATGGACAGAGTCAAAGGGTCCATCTATCATGTTAACACATGACAAATTGAGCACTTACTTTCTCTTCATAGTGTATGAAGGCAGATGCCTCCGGGCCCAGGTACCTCACCAGACTAGAAACGACAGCATTTCTTCTGTCTTCCATCTGAACAGGGCCAGAAAAGAAAAGAAAAAAAACCCCTTCATTTACTTTTCCTGTCACACTTTCATATAATACTCAGAGAAAACGGCCAGGCTATTAAAATATGAATGCACTTTTCCGAGAAACGGAGCCGAGGTGCTCCTCAATTGATCGGAATAATTCACGTCTCTTTCCGTGAGTTATGGGTGGGAAAGGTCCAGGCAGCGAGAAAGCCCCTGGGTGTGCAGCCCAAGAGAGAGAGAGAGAGAGAGAGAGAGAAGAGAGAGAGAGAGAGAGAGAGAGAGAGAGATGTTGCCAGGTTGCATAAAATCTCATGTTTGCATGTCATGCAAAAAAAGAAAAAAAACAAAACAAAACTTTGGCTGTTGGCAAAGCATTGTGGGTAATAACTCAGAGCCGTGGCTGACCGGCTGCGCGTTCCCGACG
This sequence comes from Chanos chanos, assembly GCF_902362185.1. Taxonomy (NCBI): domain Eukaryota; kingdom Metazoa; phylum Chordata; class Actinopteri; order Gonorynchiformes; family Chanidae; genus Chanos; species Chanos chanos. The sequence goes on from NC_044497.1 coordinate 56,246,464, forward strand.
TCAGAGACAGATGAGATGAGTTTGGGATCATTACTGAAGGAGCGAGTAAAACGGCCTCGGAGGGACCTGACGAAGAGCCTGAGAGAAGCTTAAGGAGCTAGTTGCTAAATGCCTGCCCATAAAAACGGCCTCCTGCCTGGTGCCGTGGGTCCACCAGCCAGGCACAGCCCGCTGACTGAATCAGGGGTGATGAAGAACCCGGGAAAGGTACGCAGAGCTGTGACGCTCAGCGCTAAGCGTTCAGCGCTTCTCTCCGTGACTGAGAAATCCAAACATAGCGCGGGTATTTACCATATCAAAGGTCTAATATCACATCTGTCAAACAAACATGAGACCAAAAGAAGAAATGCTTGGCAAAAGAGCTGAATGAACTACACACACACACAAAAAAAGCACCAGGCACGTTGGGGGCAGAAAACGGGAGGAAAAAGCGAAAGAGTTTGGCCGTTTTCATCCCTCTGAATAAAGCGGTAGCTGTTAGAGTCAGTGAAGGAGAGGAGAAGAGCGTGTAATAGCTAATAAACAGATGTCGTGTGATTTTTCATTAGACTTGTTTCCTGACAAGGGCTCATCTGGCAAAGAGTTCATTCACATGTTTTTGCTCAAGGGCACATGTACACGTCTGTGTGTGTGTGTGCGTGTGTGTGTGTGTAAATATATAAGTGTGAGTGTGTGTGTGTGTGTGTAAGTTTGTAAGTGTGTGTGTGTGTGTGTGTATGTGTGTGTGTGTTGTGATTGAGAAGTGAGACACAGAAAAAACACGGTCCCTCAGAGCAGGAGCAGAAATGTGTTTATTCTGCCAACTACAGCAAGGACCCCATTACTAAAGCAACCACTACAAACCCACCTCTCCTCTCTGTCTGCACATGCCTGTACATACAACACACCCAATTACTAAAGCAACCACTTCAAACCCACCTCTCCTCTCATACAACACACAAACACACACACACATGCCTGTACATACAATACACAAACACACAAACGCACATGCCTGTACATACAATACACAAACACACACGCACATGCCTGTACATACAATACACCCCATTACTAAAGCAACCACTACAAACCCACCCCTCCTCTCTGTCTGCACATGCCTGTACATACAATACACAAACACACACGCACATGCCTGAACATACAACACACAAACACACACGCACATGCCTGAACATACAACACAGAAACACACACGCACATGTCTGTACATACACTACACAAACACACACGCACATGCCTGTACATACAACACACATACACACACACACATGCCTGTACATACAACACACAAACACACACGCACATGCCTGTACATACAATACACAAACACACACGCACATGCCTGTACATACAACACACAAACACACATGCACATGCCTGTACATACACTATACAAACACACGCACATGTCTGTACATACACTACACAAACACACACGCACATGCCTGTACATACAATACACAAACACACACGCACATCCCTGAACATACAATACACAAACACACACGCACATGCCTGTACATACACTATACAAACACACGCACATGCCTGAACATACAACACACAAACACACACGCACATGCCTGTACATACAATATACAAACACACGCACATGCCTGTACATACACTATACAAACACACACGCACATGCCTGTACATACAACACACATACACACACGCACATGCCTGAACATACAACACACAAACACACACGCACATGCCTGTACATACAATACACAAACACACGCACATGCCTGTACATACAATACACAAACACACACGCACATGTCTGTACATACACTATACAAACACACACACATGCCTGTACATACAACACACAAACACACACGCACATGCCTGAACATACAACACACAAACACACACGCACATGCCTGAACATACAACACACAAACACACACGCACATGCCTGAACATACAATACACAAACACACATGCACATATCTGTAGATATACTATACAAACACACACGCACATGCCTGTACATACAATATACAAACACACACGCACATGTCTGTACATACACTATACAAACACACCGTCCCACAGATAACATGCATTCCTATAAGACTGTTAGTTTTCTTCTTTTTTTCTCATATTTCCTTTTTTACAAGTTTCCCCTCCCCCCCCCCCCTTTTTTAAACTCTGCCTCCCCCAGGGGCAGAGTTAAAGTGTTGAGTGGCTCCCTTGACGGAGGCAAACTTCAGTACCACTGAACGTAATGACCCCCCCAAGTCTCAGCCTGTGAACCGCGGAGACACGCTGAGAACAGAACTACCCCTGAGTCAGATTAAAACCCTCTCTTCAGTCTTCTTCTAATCGCTCACGCTGTCTCACACTGCATCTCTGTGGCTGTAGAAACAGTTTCCCTCTCTCTCTCTCTCTCTCTCGTCGTTTGATTGCCTCTATAAAAGGCTTTCTTTCTCTCTTTTCACCATCTTCATCATCATCATCATCATCATCCTATTTCTCTCACAAGGAGAAAACTGTTTTCAATTCAGGGTATAACAAGAAGCTACCAAAAAAAAACCAAAAAAAAAAAAACAATAACAACAATGTTAAGCAAATAAATTGCTGAGTAGAGTGCATTCCCAGTAAAACTGGATAACAGACACCGATCTTAAAAACAAAATAACAAGCTGACTCACCACCAGATAAATCATCTCATCTCGCCTTTAAAAGAGCGAAGGCGGCAGATGAACTTGAACTCTTAACACCGCTCTTACTGCAGAGCCTGTACTGGGATGTAACCTGATGGAAACAGTCACTATTCTGAATGTAGAGAGTGAACATGAGAGAGAGGGAGAGGGAGAGAGAGAGAGAGAGAGAGAGAGAGAGAGAGAGAATGAGAAAGAAAGAGAGAGAGAGAGAGAGAGATAATGAGAAAGAAAGGGAGAGATGGAGAGAGAGAGAGATAATGAGAAAGAAAGAGAGAGATGGAGAGAGGGGGGGAGACAGACACAGAGAGAGAGAGACAGAGAGAGAGAAAGAGAAAAAATAAGAAAGAGAGAGAGAGGAGAAAGAGAAGAGAAGACAAGAGAACAGAAGAGAAGAGAGAGAGGAGAAAGAGAAGAGAAGCAAAGAGAAGAGAAGAGAAGCGAAGAGAGAGAGAGGAGAAAGAGAAGAGAAGAGAAGAGAAGAGAAGAGAAGAGAAGAGAAGAGAAGAGAAGAGTGATTTAGCTTTATTAAAAGTTTGCCTCTAGACCAGTTCACAGAGAGGCTCCTTCCTGCTGTTGTGAAATTAGTTGGCTGGTGAATTTTAATCGCATCACAAAGGCTGCTCTCTCTCTCTCTCACTCTCTCTCTCTCTCACTCTCACTCTCTCTCTCTCTCTCTCTCTCTCTCTCACCATTTTGGAGCTCCAGTCTGTTGCCTGGACACCAGCGATGAATCCCACGAGGGCAGGGCTGCCGGAGGGGCTGGTGGCGTCAAAGGTCACGCTGAAGGGACAGTCTTTGGAGGGGCGTGCCACAATCTCCCCCGAAAACCCCTTCTCTCTCCAGAATGCCTAACAGAACCAGTAAGAAAAACCAGTCACAACGATTATACAAAGTATAACATTCTCTCTCCAGAATGCCTAACAGAACCAGTAAGAAAAACCAGTCACAACGATTATACAAAGTATAACAAGCAATAACAGATCTCGGTCAAATAAGTGTCAGAAATGTTCGGATGATCGAGCCCTGTCCCAATTCTCCTTAAAATGTCCTGTGACCTTGTTCTCTTTACGAGGAGCATATACGTCAGTTTTGGTGAGGGCTCTGTAAGGCATTCTTCAGAGTAGAGAAAAAGGACCCAGTCATTCAGGTATCTGACATGATTATTTGACCCAGATTTGGTTGCGAGTCACAGACCCGAAAACACAACCACAAAAAGCATGGGGCAGGGAGGTGGCACATTCAGAGAGACATCCGCACAGAGGAGACGAAACCTTGCACTGTTTTGACTCAAGACCGTGCATAACAATATGGGCCTATGTTTATTCATGAGACATGTTTATATGCATGTCTCACGCTTCTTCAACTTATCAGACAAATGTAAAACAATGATGATGTAATGTAGGTGAGGAATTATTCATTTTCCAGCATCTGCCTGCATTTGAACATAAAAGCCTTTTCTGAGTCTTGGAGGGTGGGGGTGTGTGTGGGGGGGGGGGGGTATTATAACTACCAGAGTGGTGCCTTGCTCAACTCTGACAAACTAACAACCCCCCCCCCCCCCCCCCCCCACAGTGCAGGGATACAGTGTAACACTGCACATCGATGCGATTCGCTGATTCGTCTCTGATGAGAAGCTGTTTAATGCTGTTAAGCAGATCCGCAAAGATTTTTTTGATGTCGAAACTTTGAAACGATCTGCTGCTTCACCAGAAAAAAAAAAAAAAGAAAGAAAAAAAAAACCTCTCTTCAGAGCGGCTCTTGAAGACCTTCTGTTGTCAACGCCTGGTAAAGCCCCATGAGGAAGTCATGAATAACTTATAAAAAGCCCATAAATGTATTATGCATGCTCCATAAAGGCTTGCGTAATAAGATGTGATATAGACTGACTTCAGTATAGGTCACCTGCTCTCGCCTGCTTTGCTCACAAGGTACAAGACAGCGGTTCCCGAAAGAGCTACAGCGTGCAGTCGGTTACTCCACTGCACAGAAGGGGAACAAAGTTATACCACATACCTGGAACCTTCTAGTCTAGACTACACTTTTAAGCCAACAGGTAAATACAGCAGTCAGGGGAGTAACGGCTTTGTACCCAAACTGAAAACCACGGTTCTGTGGTCCTGGATTCGGCTCATGGTACATGTGTAGTATTTTTTTGTTTGTGTCTGATTGTTTTTGTTTTTGTTTTTTTTCTTCCGAGCTTAATGCCAAATCACAGGGAATGCAAGTTCACAGTGCAGGAGACCATTCCACACTGTTTGTGCTTTTGACCATAAAGAATAACGTTAACCGTTATTTAAAACCAAATACACCTTTTTCTTTTTTCTCTTCATTTCTCACACCGCGAGAACATACGTACGCGTCTTGCTTAGCGTGCAATGCGCGTGTGCTATAACTGATCAGATGATTAAAACAGCTTTGCGCGTTACGCATGTAAAGTAGATCTAATCTCGGGGCTTCTCGGAGCAGGATCTTGTTTTTTTTTTTCTGTCAGAGTCGCCGTGCGTTGATCTGAGAAAGGTCAGAGCCGTCAGTCATCGTTCTGCGCTTGTCATGCACGTGCATCGTTCTGCAGCGAAACGGCACGCTCGAGCAACGGTCCTGAAACTGAGGATCCTCCTGCTGTACCCAAAGATGATGCTCAAGGAGCTTAAAAGATACTGATGTTTATATATCTTCCACTCACTGTCATGGAGAAGAGCCTTACACTAACTGTCACTCAAGTTTACAGTAGGTAAAGTTTCAGTTCTCGTTCTCTGAAGAGCTTTGCTGCCATTGGCATTAACTGTGTTCTTTTTGTATTGAACTGGTATGTGTTTAAAAAGAAAGACAAACGTCAGTCCCACGTTGTTTCAAATTTTCGGGTTTTCTTTCAACCCAAACTGTGATACAAACCCAACAGTGGTCCAAAGGCCAAAGGTATAAACCCAGCTGTGAACAAGGTGGACCGTTATACCTTTAACACCAAGGCTGGACACTCCTCCCCAGTTATTCCCACAGTCAGAGGAGCAGAGCCAGATCACAGACAGCGACGCAGCACATTCTGGTTTAAGTAAACTGTCAGTGTCGTCACCTTTCCATGGCGTGTGACATCTCTTATGTGTCAGTGGTGTGTTGATGTGTGTGTTAGCTAACTGTGTGTTGGTGTGTGTTAGTTTACCGTGTGTTGTTGGCGTGTTGGTGTGTGTTAGTGGACTGCGTTGGTGGGGTACTGGCGTGTGTTAGTTGGCTGGACTGTGTTAAGGAGCCCTCATGCCTGTGTTGTTCTCTGACTCTCCTTTTTAGTTATGGTACCATAATTAGGCCTCCTGTAGTCTCTTAATTACACACGTACCCCATGCTCAATACAGAACACCTTCATACTTTCCCCTCTTCCTCACCTTCTCGGGGCACCCTTAATACAGGGCCAGATATCGATCTGATTTATCCAGATATAGATCTGACTGGCTTCTTCCTCCCAACACCCCTGGCTGATGACCACACCTCCTTTTAAGTGCCTCGCTTGGCCAGGAAAAAAGGTTTCAGTCATTTGAATTGTCAGACCTGACATCCGTAAGTGGTCTCACCGGAGCTCTTGACTGACCACTGGTATGGAGGCTTACCTGCCTGCCAAATCGATACACAATGTATGTCTTCATCTTTGTGTGGATGTAGTCCCTTACGCCGGGCCCAACTCTGTCACTCCAAATTTTGCACATGAGCGCTAACGCCCACTCTCTCTCCCTGTCTCCGCTACGCCTCCATGGAGCAGTGACCTACCACACTCAGCATGTCCAGCTCACTACCCATAATGTCCTGCCCAAGGTCCTTAGGTTCGCAGCTGGGCACGCTGCACCCCTGTTGGCCCCCCCTGCCCGTCGGGCCTGCTGCCAGGTCACCCCAACTTTCCTCTCCGGCTGAAAAGTCACTAAGTCGCTTCCAACCCTCGCTGTCTCTGCACTTTCACGTCAAATCTCACATGTCAGAGATCTCATATCTCCTACATCTCCTTTCTGTCTCATCTTATACCAAACTGACCGATTTAGACCTTATAGCCTAAGAAACAGAGGAGGAAGCGCATGCCCTGACCCCCCCCCCCCCCCTTTCAACCGCACCACGTTATGACTCTGGGTTCTTTACAGTGTCTCTTTCTGTCATAAGCAAAGGGAGGGTTTTTTTTTTTTTTGGTATCACCGTCCCCTCAAACCTGCCCACTAGAGGCCTCTCAGGACTTCTGTCCCGTAACGATGCATGTCGACTGGCGCGAAGCGAATCGAGCGAATCTTTCCCGCTCATTTTCAGTGAAGCCGGTCGAACAGCCTGCGTGGGGCATTGTGGGATTGACAGCGAAGCCAATCAGGCGAACGGAGCAGAAATTCGTCAGGCGGATTGTTTCTTGCAACGAAACAAACTTTCATCATGGTAAACATTTCTTACTCTCACAGTCTATTCTAAAACAGTAAAAACAAAAGTAATGTTGGCAAGCTAGCTTGCCAGCGAATGTTATGGGCAAAATAGCTTAAGTGGTAGCTAGCTATCAGAAATACTGATTAGGCTATTACAATAAATGAATAAATACATAAACTTAAACCTTGTCTGACTGAAGTCTCCTAGCCAGGCCATGATACCGGTATAAATTACAACCGTTGAACTAGAACTGCGAGAACTACAACCGTTGAACTAAAACTGCGAGAACTGTTGATGGCTCTGGTGAACTAAAGCGAAAAGGGGGGGGGGGGGGGGCGAGTAATGCGCAATTTTTTAACCGACTCCAAAAACAGAATGTACTCTGGCAAGAGTATAATTAAGTTTGGCAAAAAGCTTAAGATGGAACCTTCTGGAACTTAGAGCGCACGTCTGACTGTAGACGTTAAGTTGTTTCGACTGCGTTAAGCTGATGTTTGAAGCACTTAGGTGCAGCTGGTCACGCTGTTCCTCATTTAAGCCTGTTTGCGATTATGAGACGGAATAATTCATTCAAGGCGCGCGCCGAAGGACGAGCGAACACCCTGGCGAGCAGATGCCGTTTGACACAGGATGGGTGTGACAGGGGGGAAAGCGATGCCACTCACCGTAGGGTAGGTGATAATAAACTTCATCATGTGACCCACTGGCATATTCTGGGTAAGGTGCTGGCGCCCGGCGGGCAGGCTCGGCTGGTACTGGATCTGTGCTGGAGACAGACACAACAGAACGTTAGTGTCTCAAAGAGAAAGACATTAAAACAACAGGGAAAGGTATCAGAAAACGCTCTTAAAAGAGACTGGGAGAGAGAGAGAGTGTGAGACAGAGAGAGACAGTCAGACAGAGAAACAGAGAGGTATGTAGACACAAGCAGACAGACAGAGAAACAGAGAAACACACAGACAAGCAAACAGGCACATACAGACGCAAAGACAGACACAAACAGACAGAAAAACAGAGACAGACAAACAGGCAGACAGACACATACAGACAGATAGACAGACACATGTAAAGCCCTTTGAGACTGTAAACAGTGATATTGGGCTCTAAATAAACTTAAACTTGAAACTTGAAACACACTGACAGACAGAAAAACAAAGAAATGGGGAGTTGAAAGGGGGTACAGTTGTAAAATACTGAAATAAAAAAAGAACACAAGAAAAGGGGACAGATGACAAAGATGAAGAGAGAAGGAATGGGGAACAAGGACAGGGAGAGAGAGAAAAAGGAGAGAGAGATAACTCATACCACTTCAACCAACCCATCAATCGATCAGAGTGGCTTTACTTTTTAATCGAGGAGCACTCAGGCAAATTGGATCCAATGCCCCAGCGACTACCTCTCCATAAAATTGCAAATCTATAAAAAAAAAAAAAATTCCCACGATTCGACACTAGAATCCTGTCTGTTTTCTTAAAAGCTATAATTAAGGCAGATTCGTTCTCATATCCAGTAAGTGTTGCGTTTGATCCTGAGGCCACAGACCGTTATCTCCGTGAAGAACGAGCGTCAGACGTGTCACAGACCTCTCTCTCTCTCTCTCTCTCTCTCTCTCTCACTCTCTCTCTCTCTCTCTCTCTCTCTCTCTCTCTCTCTCACTGAGGAGACGGTCGTTTGGCTTCGGGCCTGCTGTTCAGCTCACTCACCTCATTCCGATAAGCCATAACATTCAGCGCTAACGGTCAGCACCTCGCGACATTAGATATCGTCTTACGACCGTTACCTAACGGCGACATTTAAAGAGAAACGCATTGAAAATTTGTCAATGAGGAATGAAATCAGAAATCGATACGAATAAATCTCTTTAGATTGATCTTTGGTTCTCAGGAACTTAAAAATCATGCGTGTTACGTGGCTGAAAAACCTGCAGAAGAGCAGGGTTTTTTTTTTTTTTTTCTGGGGACAAAACTGAATTTTGAGGCGTTTTTTGTATAGTGAAGTGAGATCTCCGTCACACCACTGACCATGTTGAATGTATTCATATATAGCTACCTCGGGGACAACAATTAAGCTAATTCAGAAGCAATTGCCCCAGTTTGTGTCCGTCATAACAGAGTAAATTCCCCATAGTTGGAGTTCACGGAAGCATCAAGGGGAGAAATCTGCTTAATGGTGCGGAAACAATGAAGCAGACGTTTTAAACGCTTCCCTTAGACAGGAAAAAAGACCTCGGTCATTTGACTTGCTAATTAAACGCGTGCACAACGAAATGACGCAGTTCTGATATAACTCGTAGCATAAAAAGCTAAAAGCTGACACACGCGAATATCATGACGTGATGTCATACAGTTAAAACATTAGCTCCTGTCTAAAACGTGTTTTGTGACATGTCATGTCATGGCCGGGTTAACCGTTTTAACAGTTTGACCGAGGGACAGGGTAAAGGCGCTGACTGGGAATGATCACATTCACATGTGAACATTTGAGTGACAGGCCTTGTCAGCATGAAGCGGAAACGCATCTGAGACGCTGCAATGGCTGCGTCTGGGGCATTTAAACGTTTCAATCTGGTTTCCTGCCTCTCTCAACTTAGTTCTCTCTCTCTCTCTCACTCTCTCTCTCTCACTCTCTCTCTCTTTCTCTCTCTCTCTTTCTCTCTCTCTCTCTCTCCTCCCACCCAGTCTGTGTTTCGCTTGATATCTTCCCAACACAGTTTCACACTTCCCCTGTGCTTCCCTTGGTTCCTGACACTCTCCGTCAGGAAGGTTACCAAGGCGACAGTGACCTGCAGAGAACACAGATTTACAGCAAATCAAGGCTGACATGCCACAGGGGAGCTGAAGAGTTCTGAGAGATTTCCCAGCGAGTGTTTAAAGGGGAGGCAACAGGAAAATGTCTCTCTCTCTCTCTCTCTCTCTCTCTCTCTCTCTCTTAACTTCGGCCAGCGATAGTCATTACACAATTATCATGCCATTTTTTAAAATATTTCAATTAAATTCAGGACCGTGAAGCCATACGCTTCTCCACCTTCTGCCAAAGCATTCTCAAACCTTAAGGGGATAAAAAAAAACCATTAATAATAATAAATGTAAAAAAATGGGTCACGTCAGGTAATGCCAATGCTAATGTCTGCTTTAATTGTATTGCTGCAGTATAAACAGGCCCTGAGGGGAAGTTCTGAGTGACGTCTCTGTACTCGGCTGCCTGAGCACTCTGTTTGCGTTTCCTCCCCGCCGAGGCAGAAAAGCTAATAGGCAGTATGAGAAGCTCCGTGACCAGGCAGTCGGTCGGGTCCAATAGCACACACCAGCAATCCCTACTCTGTCAAGCAGAGCGGTTTGGGAAGGGAGAGGGTGAGATAGAGAGGGCTAAATTTAATCCGACTGGGGCACTCGTGTTAATGAGCGCTATCACTCCACAAACCCACCGAAGCACACGCACACTGTTACTTAGCCAGTCTTAACCCTGTGCAGGTCCACCAACTCATATACCACACCGAGCGTAACCTATTCAAAAACAAAATCACAAGCCCACTCAAAAACAAAATCACAAGCCCACTCAAAAACAAAATCACAAACCCACCCAGAAACCAACTCACAAACCCACTCAGAAACCAACTCACAAACCCACTCAGAAACCAACTCACAAACCCACTCAGAATCCAACTCACAAACCTACTGAAGGGCCAGCATAAACTCAGGGGCCAACTCAGAAGTCTATCTAAAGACCAACACAAAACATACTCAAATACTGACTTACAATCCAGTCAAATAGCAATTTAAAATTTACTGAAAGACCATTTCAGAAGCTAAACAACGTCCAACTTAAAACTGAACCCCAAGTAACAAGTACAAAACCAAGTCATGCACATGAAAAAGACCAGCTCACTATGTGCTAAAAAGACCACACCATTCATCTCCCCACTGAAAGGGAGAGAATGCTGTTCTTTAAAAGAAGACTCATATCAAAGAGACACACTTCTCCGATACTCTTCTTCCTTTTCCTCTTATCAATACAAAGTAAAGCAAAGAGTCACATGCCCCGTCTGGAGCGCAAAGAACCTGACGCGCTTTTAAGTGTTGTTAGAAATCAGGGAGAATAGAGGCGCTTCGCTGACATCACATGTTGGCATTTGAGTAAATGTCTGAGGATGATCAGTACAAGACAAGGACTTGGAATGTAATACACTCTGAGCTGAATAAAAGACTTAGAGTATGAAAAATGAATAAAGAGAGAAAGAGAGAGAGAGAGAGAGAGAGGGAGAGAGAGAGAGAGAGAGAGGGAGGGAGGGAGGGAGGGAGGGAGGGAGGGAGGGAGGGAAAGCAGACAGATCCAGTGTTGGCGTCGCATGCTGGCACACACAGAAAAACGATACTACGTCAAGCCAAAGAGATCATAAATCATTGAGAAGAGGTGGAAAGAAGGAGAAACCAGCCTTGTTGTTAAAGACTGATGTCAATGTGGAGGAATCGCACTGCTCTGCAGGAACAGATCTGCCAAAGAGATAAGATAACATGCAATGTTCAACCACACTGCCAAAACGTTTTGTGTGTGTGTGTGTGTGTGTGTGTGTGTGTGTGTGTGTGTGTGTGAGTGTGTGTCTTCAGAGGATGCTTTCTCTTGTCGGGTTGGTCTGGGAGGTAGAGGTACTGCATGTAATATTTACAGCCATAAAGAGTGTGTGTGTGTGTGTGTGTGTGTGTATGTGTGTGTGTGTGTGTGTGTGTGTGTGTGTCCGTGTGTACTTGTGTGAATGTGTGTGTGTGTGTTTGTGTGTGTACGTGTTCACATCCATTCAACTTAAGCTCATTTAGGAGAAAAACAGTGAGTGGTTTTTTTAGGCCATCTGAATCTCAAAGAGAGCACGTCAGAGAAATGACTTTAAGCATCACTTGCGCCATTATTCATCCCCCAGTGAACTTGGACGGATGTCTAAATCTCAGCAGTGCCTTTGCTTTTTAAAAGTTTCTGTCACCTGTCAGCCCATCTCTCCACACTGATTTAAAGTCAGCAGGAGGACAGTGGTAAACGCCCAGTCCAGCAAAGCTGCATAATTCAGAACTGTTCCCAGCTCTGTCTCGTTAAAGCTGTCCCAGACAGGCTGCCCACCTTAAACTTCAAGCCTGGCCCTCCTAAAAGCTCTGCTTATGAAGGTGAGTGCAACCAATATCACGCTGCCCAGTGGGAGGAGCCAAACTATTCCATTTGGCTTTGATGGACGTTTGATTGACAGCTCCTTTGTAGCATTGCATTGGAATGGAGCTTATGATGTACCTGTCACGCATGCAGACACACACTCTCTCACACACACACACACACACACACACACACTCCACAAACCTGCCAGATGTGGAGGACAGGTGACAATGACAATTTTGCAGGTGAAGGTCCCATTGGCAGTCTTCACCTCTGCAGTGTCTGCTGTCTGTGAGGAAAAAAAAAAAACACACACACATTTACCATGAGAACCGTGGATGCCTCACATGCCTGGTACAAACAACATCAGACCCTCCTGCCTGATAGTGGTCAAATCATATTCACAAACCGTACCAAAACACACTCACACAAACCTAACAGAAAGAACAAACACACACACACCAACGCACACGCACACACATACACACCACACACACACACTAGCGGATGCTGCATTAATATTCCCATCCAGTCAGCAGGTAGTGCGGCGGGGGAGGGGAATGGGGGCTGTGAAAGTGATGCCTGGTGAGTCTCAGTGCCATGACTAGATGAGTGATATGGATGAGAGGAGGTTGTTATGGATGATCCCGGACGGCCAGCTCCACAGGGAAAAATACGAGAGAGTGTCACTTATCATAGACAGCCACTGGTTGTCCTACTCCACAGAGACAGAGAGAAACGGAGAGAGAGAGAGGGAGAGAGAGAGAGAGAGAGAGAGAGAGGGAGGGAGAGAATGAGAGAGAGAGAGAGAGGGAGGGAGAGAATGAGAGAGAGAGAGAGAGAGAGAGAGAGAGAGGGAGGGAGAGAATGAGAGAGAGAGAGAGAGAGAGAGAGAGAGAGACAGAGAGAGAGAGGGAGAGAGATAGGGGGAGAGAGAGAGAGAGGGAGAGAGAAAAGTATGGAGGAGAGACAGGAAAAGAGAGAAAGAGGGGGATATCAGAAAGAGAGAGAGAGACAGAGACAGAGAGAGAGGTAGAAGGAGATAAATGAAAGGAGAGAGAGAAGGAGAGATACAGCCAATCTGCTGCCTTACCAGGGAGGAGAACTCTGATGGCATGTGAACTCACACAGTTAAAACAGACAGAGTGATGTGTATAGCTGTCAGTGCTGATGTCACACTGCACAGACCACAGAGGAGTCTGGAGCCTGCCTGCTGTTCTCACACACACACACACACACACACCTCAGATGTGACTCAAGGTCAACAGGTCAAACACTTCACTGTTTAAAAATCTAAGACAAAACACTGTGTTACCGCTTTGTGTTCAAACGGCAAGATGCTGATTCAGTCAACAGCTCTAAATTGTCCAAGAAAAGGAGAAAAAAGATTCTGTATAATTTTCAGTGAGGGGAAACACATAATCCTCTAAGTTTCCTTTGAGAGTGGACTTAAAGAGAATCATAATGATTTAAGCTAACACTAGCTTCTTTTTTTTTTTTTGGCTGAAGACACGTTTAGTGTATAACATGTACCTGTGTAGTGCATTTCAGAGCACTTTGAAGTAATTAAACTGTGAACTCTGAATTCAACTGTGTGATGTGTGGCTTGTAGTCAAGCTATTTCATGTATTAATGAACATGGCTATTCCAAGTATTTCAGAACACACACACACACACACACACACACACACACACACACACACACACACAGAGTCATCTCTGATGCAGAGCCAAGCGCTCAGTAATATAAGACACGCACGCATGCTAAGCACGCTCTCTAATCCGTCTCTCCTCAGAGGGAGGGGAAGGTGTCGCTCCCAGTGGCTGAGGTGCCTACTATCTCTCAGAGGCACCTCCTCTCTCGACGGAGCTGTTACCTGCCGTACGGCCGTCACGGGCGCGCCCAGCCGCACGCGCTCCCTCCCCACCTGCTTCGCCAGCCTCTCCGACAGCTGCTGGGTGCCCCCCTGTGGAGAGAGAGAGAAACATCACATAAGCTGGCTCCTCAGAGCAAAGGAACATGCAGGGGGGGGGTGGGGGTGAGGCTGGGGCCACCAATGTCCAAATCTGCCCCCCCCCCGACCACCCCCAACAGGCATCTCCAGACAGGAAGAGCCCTGTCTGTGCAACATTCAATGCTGAGGCCTGACTTGGGTGTCAAATAAATTTAGATTAGATTAGATTCAGCTTTACTGTCGTTGTGCAGAGTACAGGTACAAAGCCAATGAAATGCAGTAATATTGGAGGTTCTTGAATAACTTGTTCCAATTCTCCTGCGTGCTTCCGTTCCTCGTGACCTCGTTCACTTAACGAACGGGATAAACAGCAGTTTTAATCGAGACTCTGTACGACACTCCTGTCATGTGTGTTAGCTATTTGCTCCTTCACACTCAGTCTTATTAGAATTTCAGTAACTTTAGTGAGAAAGTAAAGGAGGTGAAGCAGTCAGAGAATTGGAACAGGGCCCAGTCATTCAGATGCTTCACATATTTATTTATCCCACGTCCGACTGAAGTCTTTGTTCCTCGTCGACTGCCAATGTATTCCGTGCAAACACTCCATTTTCCGATGTGTATATTTTACACTGATCTGTGTCCTTTAACCAACCACAGAAACGCAGTCAAAGTCCGACCCGGCCGAGTCCGGTCTGGTATAAACCGGACTGGGTAACGTCCGGCACCGACTCTTCACGTGCAGAGCCCTGGATTTATGCCACATGTCTAAAACATCAGAGTTTAGTTCACGGTTAAGTTACTGAAAGAACCGGACGTGTGAGAGCCACGCATTGACTCAACGTGACTAAAAACTAAAAACTGACGCTTTCAGCCAATCTGCCAGAGTTTCATTAACTCTTCAAGTGTTTAACGTGGCATAGAATCCTGCAAGCACTGTCATTTTATTTTATTTGTTATTTTAACGCTGACGAATTCGCTGTGTAAGAGAGCGTAAAGGGAAAACAATGCCAAGCGCCATCATCCTGACAGTCTTGTAAAAATAAAAAAATAATAAAAATATGAAAAAAAAATAAATAAAAAGCCAGGGAAGGAAGGGGGTTGGTTCCTCTGGTGCTGTTTCTGTGTGGTCAGCAGAGCCGCTGCCTGTCAGGCACTCTAAAGGCATTTCTCTATTAGCTCTAATGAAGCAGGTGAGGCTTAGCAGCCAGCGCGCTCACTCTGGAACCAGAAAGAAAATGTCATCCACGGCTTACGCAGGGCAGGCTGGAGTCCAACAGTGAGGTAAACCACTGCCGCCACCTCCTCCTCCACCTACTCCCCACACCTCCTCCTCCTCCTCCTACTCCCCACACCTCCTCCTCCTCCTCCTCAGCCCAGACTTCACTTACTGTAATCCAATTGAGAGACTTCAGTACTGCACCACATCATCTCCTCAGGGGAGCGTGGATGAAAATGCAACGATAGGACAGTCAGCAGAGGAGAGAAATCTTTCAGCCATAACACGTTTTCTCTCTCTCTCTCTTCTCTTTCTTCCTCTGAAACTCTGTGTGTGTGTGTGTGTGTGTGTGTGTGTGTGTGTGTGCGCGCGCGCGCGTGTGTGTGTGTGTGCGCGCGTGTGTGTGAAAGAGGGAGTATGTTCTGAATCCTGAAACTCCTCACTTTATGCCTTAGACCACAGCAGAAATGTCATTTTTTGGGGTCCAACTACACATTTATCCAAAAAAAACCAAAACAAAACAGAGCTGAATGAGTTGTGTGCTTGGTTATAACCAGACTCGCGGAGCACGGTGCTATACTCTATCTGAAGTTTTACTATTGTCCAGGCCTTTGGCCTTGACCTGGCTTTAGACAGGGTAAAACAGTGATAACATGATTCACAGTGATGTAGCTTTCCGTTGGAGAAGTGTGTTCTAACAATAAGCATATGTTTTGTTTTGCTGGTGAATCAAACATTAAAGCCAGAGGGTTTTATTCATTTATGATGTCCTTATCTTCTC
This sequence comes from Chanos chanos, assembly GCF_902362185.1. Classification (NCBI taxonomy): domain Eukaryota; kingdom Metazoa; phylum Chordata; class Actinopteri; order Gonorynchiformes; family Chanidae; genus Chanos; species Chanos chanos. The sequence continues at coordinate 56,262,613 of NC_044497.1, forward strand.
TGCATTGTATCTTACACTATGAAGAAATATTTCAGTACAATGTAGCGTGTTACAAAGTCTAAGAATCTCAGATCAAAGGTGGCTGAAATATGATGTGTTGTGTATTCTGAGAATCTCAGAGCAGAAGTCTTTCTCTTTCTCTCACTTTCTCTCTCTCATCGACCTTCTCACTCTCCCCACTTCTCTCTCACACACTCCCCCACTTCTCTCTCTCTCTCTCTCGCTTGCTTGCTCTCTCTCTCTCTCTCTCTCTCTCTCTTGCTTGCTCTTGCTCTCTCTCTCTCTCTCTCTCTCTCTCTCTCTCTCTCTTGCTTGCTCTCTCTCTCTCTCTCGCTTGCTCTCTCTCTCTCTCTCTCTCTCTCTCTCTCTCTGTTGCTTGCTCTCTCTCTCTCTCTCTCTCTCTCTCTCCTCTCTCTTGGTCTAGTCCAGCAGGGACTTGTGCGTGATTAGCCCTCTGATCTCTCTATCGCATGTCTTCTCTTCTCTTCATGACTTTCTCTCTCTCTCTGTCTCGCATCGTCACTCACACAGTGGTTTGGGGGTGGCTGGTCCTAAATCACCTTGACTCTGTACTCCTGTGCGGAGCCTGGGGTGGTCTCCAGCAGACGCAGAGTGCCCCCTGCCGCAGACGAGTACATCAGGAAGTACAGGAAAGACATCTGAGTGGGCTCCATTCCAAATACAGCACGGCTGCACAATCCCAACTCCTCCTTCAGCTCTGACCAGGCAGGAGAGAGAGAGAGAGAGAGAGAGAGAGAAACAGGGGCGGGGGGGAGGACAGATGGGTGGACAGACCGACAGGGAGAGCGAGAAAAGCAGACAGACAGACGGATAGACAGAGAGAGAGAGAGAGAGACAGACAAAGAGAGGGAAAGAGAGAAAGGGCCAACATTTAATCCAGTCTCGTGGCATATGAACCTTCGCATCGAGAGACATTGCACAATATTATATGTTCTTGAGAAAAGAATATTTGTTTGAATATTTGTTTGAGAAAACAAATCCAATGTGTCATCGATATGTTGCAGGAAGAGAATGTACTTCTAATATTTGTTTGACAGCTGAGCTGGTAACTGTCTGACACCTCGGTCTTTGAGAGCTATGTTCAGCTGCCTGTGTTCAGCTGCTGGTGTTCAACATATGTGCCACGTTAATTGTCAAGGTTTTTTCCTCTTTTTTTTTCTGCCTCATTTTTCTCTGCAGCATTTCCAGACACTTGGCACTCATTTTATTTTTAACTTCCCAGGCGCAGAATAAGCTAAGAAAAGAGTGAGTTGACTTCGTCGGAACGGGTTCAGTTGAGTTGGTGCTGCGGTGTGAAAATAACGGACATTTTCGAAGTCATTTGGCAAATACTTCCTATAAGACGCTATAAGACGCTTTATACACTCCTATAAAGAGTGTAATCTCAGAGAAGTCAATGAATGTACCACACATTATCAACCACATTATTCCCATCAGAAACCTGGCTCCTTCCGCCCTTGTTTTATACTCTAGACTGTAAAAGTTCGTCTCTGAGAGAGGACGATAGCCATGCTTACCTGCCGTCCACACATTCTGTTCTATGTAGGAGTAGAGGGTCATGCTGTCAAAGTGTTGCGCGTTGGGTGAGCTCGTAGGGTCGTCGACCGACACCTTCTTACAGAGCCTGTCGATCTGAGAGGAAACCACGGATACCAGAACACTTAAACGCTGGAGAGTTCCAACGTTACCCGATCACACATGCCAATCACCAAGAATCTTCTAGAAAAAGGCTCATCGGGTGACAACATAAAAAAAAACAAAAAAACAACAACAACAACAACAAAACAAACTGTTGGTCTTTAACTGCTGGTCTCATTGTTCTGCAAAGCGTCTGGTAGGGTTCTTCTGTTGTCTCAGGCAGGCAGGCTGAGAAGTCTTACCTTCCAAAGGAACTGGATGAAGTCCAGCAGGACCAGAGGGGAGAAGGAGGGGAGGCTGGAGCCATAGCTGCGGATCTTGGCCCGCGGGCCGCCCATGTGGTGCACCTTCCTGCCCTCTGTGTACTGCGGGTAGACCTCTACACCCAGCTCCTCGATCAGGTCCATGACGTGGGTCTGGGTGCTGAGACGAAAGACGGTTAGTTCAGATAACACTGTTGGGTGACTGGGTGGCAGTGCACAGCAGAAAAGACACAAACCCGTCAACCCCAGAGACCCAAGTTAGGAGTACCCCTGTAACAGTAAAGTAAGACTCCTTATTTATGTGTTTAGTTATTTATTTATTTTTATGAATTGGGAGCATTTCCATATTGCTTTTTTTTGGGGGGGTGGGGGGGCAGTTGAAAGGCGCTATTCTACCCTAATGTGTTCCCTCTACTTCGTTTTTTGTTTGTTTGTTTGTTTGTTTGTTTTTCTTTTTGACTAAACATTTATTCATTTAGGAAATTCATTTATCCAAAGCGATTTACCGGTGAGGCTCAAGTAGAGCACGTGGCTATTAGGGAACCGGCCGCGGTATAAGTATAGAAGTTCAAAAGTTCAGTGATTGACGAGCTACAAGTGCAAGAGTAGTTGTAGGAGGTAGAGGACTCGAGTCAAAGACAGGTAGAAACAGCGCTAATGTCAAAATGTCAAAAGGGCAAGAGAACCATGTGTCGCCCAGTGTGTGGGATGAAGCAGTGCCAATAGTTAGGATCCTATAAACAGTAACCGACCAAAGGGCTAACAATACATGAAACGGGGCTACTTAATGATTATCTAAAGTTGAAATGTGAAAAGAGAGAGAGAATCTCAAAAACAAGTGCAGACTAAAACCCATCATAGGGTGTCAAAAAAAAATCCATATCATAAAATAACGGACACGGGTCAGCATTACCTGAAAAGTGCACTTGTATTCCCATTCCGTCTAAAATGGAAATTCGAGTGTGCTTTCAGTCCAGCCAACCGTTTAGAGCACCGGGTGCAGGTTTGTCAATCGTTAGAAAAGTGGCATTATTTCAGAACGAGCGCTGATGCGGTGGTCAGACCAACGGTGACTCCTTCACACTTTGTCTCGATAATATCATATTTAGGCTACTGTATGATTATGAAAAGGAAAACTGATGGATGCAGAGTTTCATATCTCAAAAACGTTTCAGTTGGTCATCGTTTAATTCCGCAAGACAACAGATCAAACTTGCAATTTGGTTTATACTGTCGCCCGAAACGAACAACTTCAGACGTTTTGTTGATTCAGTTAGTTTATAGCAGAGCTCTAGTTCTGAAGAGTACGGTAATGAGTCGAGCCCCGGTGTTTCCTTACCTGCCAACCCATTGCCCTCCCATATCCCAAGAGTCTTTCCCATTTGCTGCAGGAAGCTCCTGAGATAAAGTTCTGCCACCCACTCGATCTAGGTACAATTATTGATAGTGCACATTAGTCAAAAACACATTTGGATTCAGCACACCGTACTTCCATAAGAAAATACCGTAGGACATTTGGATGTATACAGCAAAGAGACAGGAAAGTAAAAGAAACACTTTCCGTTGTAGTTGCGAGTAAACAGAATACTTCGACGAACCTTTTGCTTCCAACACTACTATTCTCAATCCCGCATCTCTTTTCAAAAGAAACTGGGCTGCGCTTAGACCGGACAGCCCTGCACCGACAATAACGACATCGTAGTCTTCCTCAGACATCGCTTACACCGTGCAGCGGTTGTTTGCCGAAACCGAATAGCGCGACAATGGTTTAGATTAGTTAAGCTGCAGAATACGTGGTCTAGAGTGGTGAAAGTTCGCTCGAAACAATTATGACATTCGTCGGTTCCAGGAACCTGATTGTTTGACCCCACTCTGCAAGAGCTGGAGTAAACCGAACTTTGAATCCGGAAGAACTGATTGGGTTAGACCTGCCCTCCACCGAACAGTGATAAGCTTGGTGGGCAGGGGGGAAAAACTCGGTTCCAATGGTTATCCTGATGGTTGTCTTGTTAATGAACTATCGCTGATTAAGCCACTCCACTTTTGGTTGGGCTGTCCGGTCTAAGATTTGCATTTTCGTCTCAATCGTTATTACGACTCAAGACGCGTTTATAATAACTTAGTTACAGTGCAGGCGAACGAGAGCTCGCTGCTTTGAGCCAGTGGTAATAGTATAATCATAGCGCAATTTATATCGTTAAGCCGAATTAACTCCAAGTTACCCGCTATTATTAAGAGCTTTTACTGAGTTAAATAGTTGGCTATAACTGATGACTGGTTTAGTTCATTTGAACCGTGTTAAATCTCCATGCACGTACTCTCGCAAGACGAATTTGGATGACTGATAGGACGAGATTTCTGTAAAGCCGGTCAGATAAAAAATAATTGTAAAAAGCGCCCCACAAATAGATATACATTTGAATTTGAGGTTTGAATTGGACTCGTAACAGAAAGTCGTTCACTTCTTATCAGAGGCCTCCACAACAACCAGTTGTAGTTTTAAGTTAAATTTCACTTTTTCTAAACTTACTAAATGCCAGCGGTTGTATACATAAAACAGGGCGCTTTATTTGCTTTCTCCAATTTGTTTGTTACCAAATGACCTGCGGGTGGAGTAACCAGTTCCTAGTTACCTGAAACCTGTTTGGCAGTCCCGATTACCATGACGGTGTGTTTATTTGACACCTGGGGAATAGCCTACTCTGCTGTCAGCCTCATGGGCGGTGTAACGGGAACACAGCGTTTGAGAATAGCAACGCTCCTCTTAAGTGAAACCTAAGATCTTTTCTCCACCTGTAGTGAAAAAAAAATAGTAATGATGGGGTAGAAACGTATACTTGCTTTCGCTAAACCGAACTGCTCTGACATAGCAATCTTTTTCAAAAAGAAAAGAAAAAATATCGTATCACTTTGTTGCATCATTTCACTTGAGTTGCTTAGATTTTTGTTCCCCCTGGAAAGTTGCACATTTCCCCAGAACCAAAAAAGCTCTTAACTTTTAGCTGATCTCTTTAATGGAGTGAAACCCCTCCCGTTAGCGGCGAGTTTTAAGACTGAATACGTTGTTCACCGCTGTGGAGAGAGGAAAACACGACAACAAAGGCGTGTCCTGGTGTGGGAGAGCAGATGGGGAGGGGGGGCGAGGAAACCTGATGCTCATTAGGCTGTTTGACCAGAATGGCTCACCTGACAGGGACACGGGAAACACTCAGGTATGGCATCTGACTTTTCTTTCTGCTAAAGATGTGTTATTTGTTTGTAGTTATCGTTATTATCTCGTACTGACGTTGTTTCCCGTTCCACATCTTCTGGATTCAGTTTGATTTAATTCATTTCTGACTGGTGAGGTAGGGGGAGGACATTAGTCTTTGTCACAGCACTGTTTATCGGAAAATATCACAGACATCCCTTTCATCCCAAGACAAACAACAGCAAATAATCGCTGTAGTCTCATAGAAGCCTGCGTGTGTCCAGGGCCTCAGTGCATTCTCACTACATTCTCACAGTGCAGTATCAGGTACAGTATAGATTCTATACAGACATATTTTACAACTGAATGCCAGTTATAGAGAGAGGGTAGAGAAGCTTGTTTGAGCGGTCTAATTTTTTATTTATTTATTTATCTATTTATTTTTATTAATGTTTTTCTCAGTATATTTGCTTTGTGGCTAGGGGTCTCTGTTAGTCTTGTTCTTTTGTTATAATCATAAACACTGTTATAAACATAAACATTAAGTTTCAAGTTTATTTCGTGCCCAATATCACTGTTTAAAGTCTCCACTCAGTTTTGCCATGTATGTAGTCCAGAATCTACACTATATTTTTCAAATAACTACTTTGTATTTAAATGTGCCCTGTTTCAATACCAATTTAAACGATGTTTCGAAAGGGAGGGGCTGGACCGTATATGCCCGATGTGTCAGTGTAACCCAGTCACTGTCGGTGTAAGTCTTACCTCCATAGATGCCACATCTAAACCTCATCGTAAACAGTCGAACCATGAGTTGAACAGTAACAGAAATAACCAGTGACGCTATTGTGTCCGTAAGATTCCTTTTTAATGGAACCCCTGATACGCGTTACATGTAAGCCAATCTGAAGGCATGTGTTTACAGTTCTTTAACTGTAGGGGCTTGTTTTTCAACCTGGAAATAGCAGCATGTTTGCTTCACTCTTCTAACAGTGTACTTCCAGTCACGGAGTGGAGAGAAATGGTGATTGTTCTCCATTTGCTTCCTGTAGGGCATACGTGCTGTTTCAGGGGGAAATTTGAATAGACCAGCGTTTTAGTCTGATCAGGAGGCCGTGTTCACTTTGTGACATTCCTGAGTACACTTTGAGAGAAACGATGTGTTTGCATAATAATAATTCAAACGTTTTTTCCTTTCTTTCTGCTTTTTTTTTGTTCTTTTGCAGTCTTTTTGCTTTTCCGGAGAAGGGCTTACGTCTGACGGGCCCTCGGCCACCGAGTGGGGGGAAGCCACGCACAAAAATACACCCAAGCATGAGATTACCGTGGGATTTTGGGAGGTGCTGTGTTTTGTAACTGACAACATACTCTGATACACATGGGGGGGGGGGCAGTGGAAACTGGGGGTACTGATATTCGTATCGGGTATTCGTTTTATATTTTGCAGTTGTTACGCATGGTCTTCCTTTTGCCATCCCAAACCTGCATGGACTTTGACTGTCATGCTCTGTATAGTGGGATTGTCTCTCAATGCAGGTAAGACCACACTGATGGAACGTGAAGAGAATGCATTATTTAAAAAATAGAGTCTTTATCTTCTATGCACTGCACCCTGTACTATCAGGTAATATAGAGGTGAAATGCAATGAACTACATATTCTGAGATTTCCAGATCAAAGGTTTCTCTCTCTCTCTCTTTTTCTCCCTCTTTCTCTCTCTCTCTCTCTCTCTCTCTCTCTCTGTCTCTCTCTCTCAGTAGATAAGCCACGAAAAAAGATACTATTCAAATGACTGTACGAACCAACTATATTAATTCTTGCCTATTATCCTCAGGAAAGCTGTGTCTTTCAGTCAAGGCAAAGCCTTTAAGAGTTTGTGGTCTCTGAGCCTACTGCAAACAGTGTGTGTACCACAGCTAAAGTCTGAAGGAAGAGAGAGTTACTGAAATAAATGACGGACCTAAACTGGATGTGTGTGTTCAACGTGCTTTAGGCGTTACCATGGCGATGCAGGTGACCTCAAGCGGACCGCAGACCCTGCAGAAAGCCCAGGGTGACAGGGTGACTCTGGGTTGCACATACACGCCAGGGCCCTCAGACACTGGAGAACTGGACATCGAGTGGTCAGTGATCAGCGCAGACACCACTCAGAAAGACCAGCTGGTGGGTGAAGTTTGAGAAAGTTTTTGAGAACAACACTATATTTGAAAGAATGAGTGATCGATTTATTTTATTTTATTTATTTTATTTGAAGCACAACAGGCCACACATAGGGAATATATGGAAAAACGTGAATAAACAGTGTAAGGAAAGTACAAAAAAGCCCAAAAGGGTTTGTATGAGGCACTTTCCCAATAGTATCAGCTCATATGTAGTGAAAATTAGGTACTGGGGGAAAAAAAGAGGTTGGGTGGTGGGGACTAATGAAAATAAAAGAGTGGTGTTAAAAATATAAACAAATTAAACTCACAGTCATACAAGGAAAGCAGATTGGGCCAGGGTTAATTGGGACAGAAGTTTTTACAGGTTAATGAGTGATTGACAGACTACAGTCTGTTACTGACACACATGTTTACTGTGCAATAGACTACAGTCTGTTACTGACACACATGTTTACTGTGTAACAGACTACAGTCTGTTACTGACACACATGTTTACTGTGTAACAGACTACAGTCTATTACTGACACACATGTTTACTGTGTAACAGACTACAGTCTATTACTGACACACATGTTTACTGTGTAACAGACTACAGTCTATTACTGACACACATGTTTACTGTGTAATAGACTACAGTCTGTTACTGACACACATGTTTACTGTGCAACAGACTACAGTCTATTACTGACACACATGTTTACTGTGCAACAGACTACAGTCTATTACTGACACACATGTTTACTGTGTAACAGACTACAGTCTGTTACTGACACACATGTTTACTGTGTAACAGACTACAGTCTATTACTGACACACATGTTTACTGTGTAACAGACTACAGTCTATTACTGACACATATGTTTACTGTGCAACAGACTACAGTCTATTACTGACACACATGTTTACTGTGTAACAGACTACAGTCTACACATATTCAGAACATTTCTCTGCTTTAAACAGTGCGAAACACTCCCCAGACAGGAGATTGTATAAAAACATTTCCCTGCTTTAAACAGCGCTACATTTCCCCAGACAGGGGTTTGTATATCCACACAGGCCAGTGGACTTATTTAAGTTATGTTATGTTATGTAGCCCTCAGGGAGCTGTTTCATGTTAACCTGTTATTTGTGTGATTTTGTTTTCATTTATAAAAACAACACAAATGAATTGGTTGAATGGTCTCGGTTCATGCTGTCTAACGTCTGCTAGACAAAAGAGCGAAAAGGTCCCTGCTTTTGGCCCCGTGCAGGTTTTGGTTGGTCTGAACCAGTTAAATCTCTGCATTTCTCTGAAGTTCTCCCTGGGTCTCAAGCTTGTTATAAAGTGGCAATAGTGATAAAATATCAAAAATAATAATAATAATGACAACAACAACAATAATAATAACACTACTGTTACTACTACTACTAATAATAATATTAATGTGTCCTTCAGATCATGTCATACACAGGGGGACAGAAATATCTCCATGGCAACCCTGGTATAACAACAGGATTGGACTTTGCAGCTAGAGACCCCTCCCGGGGAGATGCCTCTCTCACCATAGCAACCCTGACTCCTGCACATGCTGCAACCTATCAGTGCAAAGTGAAAAAACCACCTGGTGTTGACATGCGGAAAGTTTCACTGGTGGTGCTGGGTAAGGCTTCAGTTTTTACAGAAATGTTAACACACACACACAGACACACACGAGCACACAAACACACACACACACACACACACACACACACACACACGGTCATCTTCACAATGGCCTTTGACTTTCCGAGTACTAGAGGTACTCCCCTTTGTTGAGGCGCACTTAAAGTTTTTCACAGAATGTTCCATCTCAAGCATTTTTCAACAGGCGCACAGCAACATTCAGCAGAGTTGAATGAACTTAAAGAGTGTATATATTTTCCAACACTGGATCAAACTGAAGGCGATATAAACATTGTCAGAGTTCATTTAAACACTGTCACATTTGCTCTGTGGGCGTGAGAATGGGCCAACGAGCGTGTTTCTTGAACCTTTTGGTGAAATGTCTGAGCAGTTTAAGACTCAAGGTTCAGGTTCAGGTTTAAGGTTCAGCGGTTAAACCCACGGGGACCTGGTTCAGGGTTGTTTCACACAATTGGCTTTGTTTGTCTTTCGCCGTTTTATACTTTCATTTTTCTCCGTCCTCTCACTCTTTTTTTTTTCTCTGCTCTTGTCATCTGCAGCTTTATTTTTTCCAAGGCCTCCTCTGCACAATGCCATTCCCCTCGTCCATTTCTCTCCCTCCTCTTAATCTCTCTCTTTCTCTCTCTCCTTTTTCTCTCTCTCATTCACCTCTCTCCTCTCTCTTTCTCTCTCTCACCTCTCTCCTCTCTCTTTCTCTCTCTCCTTTTTTTTCTCTCTCACTCATCTCTCTCCTCTCTCTTTCTCTCTCTCTCTCCTCTCTCTCCTCTCTCTTTCTCTCTCTCACCTCTCTCTTTCTCTCTCTTTCTCTCTCTCCTTTTTCTCTCTCTCACTCACCTCTCTCCTCTCTCTCTCTTTCTCTCTCTTTCTCTCTCTCCTTTTTCTCTTTCTCACTCACCTCTCTCCTCTCTCTCCCTCTCTCTCCTCTCTCTTTCTCTCTCTCTTTCTCTCTCTCCTTACTTATTGTCTAACTGTATTTTCAGCTCGTTTTCATTGCCCTGTTCACATTCTAGCCTGTCTTCTACAACTGTATCAAATACCTTGATAGGAGCTGTAGCAAACATGAATAAAAACAAAAAAAAAAACAGTTATTTTAAACCTCCGTGATCACACACACACACACTGTGAACAGTCAGCAGTGAATTTGTCCTCTGCATTTAACCCATCCAACACACCAGTAGTGAACACACACACACCAGACAGAGGAGCAGCATTCCTTGCACCCAGGGAGCATTGGGGTTAAGTGCCTTGCTCAAGGGTCAAACCGGCACCCCTCCGGTCACGAGCCCGGTTCTCTAAGCTTTAGGCCACGGCTGTGAGTGTGATGGTTTGTTAAAACAGTGTGGGACTGGGGGTGTAACGCGTGCCTAAAAAGATTGTGTTCCCTCCGACAGCGCGGCCTTCCGTACCCAAGTGTTGGATGGAGGGCGGGGAGGAGGTTGGGAGTGCGGTGTCCTTGCACTGCAAGTCTTCTCACGGCTCCTCGCCGCTCCGCTACGTCTGGAGGAGAGACAGAGGAGGTGCGATCCCTCCCTCCGCTACTCAGAGTGAGTGTGAGCTCCAGAGTCTGCTGGGTGGTTCGGTTTTTAACGGCTCTGCCACGGCTCTTCTGTTCAGTCAGACACACTCACTGACATTATCTTTTCGTGAAGAATTCAGTAAATCATCCTTTTGTTATGGTTTAAGAAGCTCTCTCCGTTTCATTAATACCATTCAGCGAACACACATGTTGAAACAATGTTTTTAAGAGGTGAAGGCATAGTAAGTGTTAGTTGTGGGGTGTCAGAATGAGGTAGAATTAGACATTTACACATTTTAGGCCATTTTAACTGAAAGAGAATGAAAGTGGGGGGGGGGGGGGCAAAGGCGACTATTGTATTGAAAAAACAGACCGATCTAATAGCCTGCATGCAGGTCTCCATAGAAACATACACATGCAGGTCTCCATAGAAACATACACAGCCAAAGATGTGGTAAAATGATACAGACTTTCCTAAGCCCTTTTAAACAGTGAGATTGTCTTGTCTTGTCTTGTCTTGTCCCGTCCTGTCTTGTCTCGTCCTGTCCTGTCCTGTCCTGTCCTGTCCTGTCCTGTTCTGTCCTGTCCTGTCCTGTCCTGTGCTGTGCTGTGCCGTGCTGTGCCGTTTTGTTTGTTTGTTTGTTTGTTTGTGCCCCAGACTCCCACACCGGGGAGCTGCTGATCCGTAACCACTCTCGGAGCTTTGAGGGAATCTACTTGTGTGAGGCATCCAACGCAGTGGGGCAGGAGAGCTGCAAACTCAGGCTGCACGCTGTGAATCGTGAGACCACATGGGCAAACACCTTTCCTCAACACGCTTTGATTAAACACAAAAACAACAGCACTGAGACTCAAATCTGCCAGTAATACATGGTGCCACAGACACATAAACGTATAATAATCATATGAATTACTTCACTGATGTTATGAGTTAAGACGTACATGAAAAGTCAGCAGTTCCCAAAAACCAACAGGCATCATTTTTTCCCATCCATCAGAATCGTCGCGTCATGTCACATCATGTCTTGTGCCTCAGACAGTTTGTCAAAAATTTCAACACGACCCTAAAAGATCCCTCAGACAGAGAAACATGCTCCACAACTCCGCTGTGTCAGTTTACAAGCCAAAAAAAGAGCACCAGCAGTTTTGTTACACCTCATGACAAATGGATCAATGTCCTGTGACATTTCCTCTTTCAGTCTGGTGAATCTGTGTGCGTGTGTGCGTGTGTGTGTGTGTGTGTGTGTGTGTGTGTGCGCGCGTGTGTGTGTGTGTGTGTGTGTGCTTGTTGTTCTACCCTCAGCCCCTAGCAGAGTTGGGGTGATCACCGGGACAGTGGTGGGCTGCGTCCTTCTGATCATCATCGTTCTATTGGTCATCTGGCTCCTCATCTACAAATTTGATTGGTCACGTCACGAGAAAGAGCTTTCCAATGAGATCAGGTATGCTGTTATTATCTTCAGTGCTGTTGTCTACAGAGATGGCTGCCGCTCACAGGGCAGTGGTTCAAATAGGACCAGACCTGACGATGCATGGACTCATTTTGTTCTCTGGATACAACTGAGAGTCAGACATCTGTCAAATAAGTGTGTGAAGTGTCTAAATTACTGGATCTTGTCCTTGTTCTCTTACATTGTTCCTCTACCTAAGGTCCTCCTCCACTAAACTTACTAAAATTCTGACAAGACTTAGTGTGCCTCGGTAAATGGCAAACAACCTCACATAGTCTTATGTTATGAGGCAGCCTGGCAGACAGGTGGCAGAAGAGGGCAGTTTGCTCTGGGGACTCCAGTAATGAAGTCTGTCTCACACCTGAGCCTCACTCTGAGTTGTTAGTTTGTGTTTTTAAACCGGTGCTTGCTCGATTGGATCAGCCGGAGAGGCGCTCCTGCTCTGATTGATTGTTTCACTGCCAGGCAACCGAAGACCCTTGGCACTCGAAATGGTTAAGGGGAGGGTTAGGGTTAGGGTGGGTTAGGGTTCGGATTAGCCAATCAGAGGCATGCGAACGCTTTTGTCACATGGAACAGAGCATCGTACTCATCCCTCCTGCTGATCCAGTCTAGCACCAACCTTTTAAACCCTGCTGTTTCAGCGTTCCTTCCTTGGATTTGAGTTTGTACGGATGTTGCGTACTCTTAGAAACTGTCACGTTGTGCATTTGAAGATTTATTGTTTGTTATGAGAGCGCTGTCTCTGTCTCTTCTGTTCTGAAGATCCTTCCAGGGTTTTGTTGACTTTGGCAGTCAGTCTCGTTTTTGGTTTAATAGTAAAGACTATAACTCCACACCTCTCCAGTGGATCCTGCACGTTTAGAGAAATGTCATCATTTCTAAGATTTATCCTGATAAAGAAACAGGAGCACTGAGGACCACTGGGGCAGGTCTAAGTCATTCACAGGCTCACTTCACTCTGACTCTAGTCTGCGTTCATCACGTGTAGAATTCCAGACGTCTAATCATAGACATTCATAGACATTCAGGAGCACTGGGGAGCACTGAGGAGCACTGGGGCAGGTCTAAGTCATAGACATTCATCTCAGTTTTGCTACTGAGAGTATACTGTGTCCTGAGTTTATTACTTTACTCGATTATTCGTTTGAATCCTCTTTTTGAATGTTTCATTGTCCACCTTAGGGAGGATGCCATAGCCCCGGAGAGTAGGCCGACCAGCCGGGTGTCCAGCCGCTACACCGGCGTTGCCTACAGCCAGGTCGGCACAGGTCACGCCCAGCACCTGCCCTCAGACAGCACCAGCTACAGCCTGGCCAAATACGACAGCAGATATGGCTACGCTGTCTGATCTGAAACCTCATGAATATTAATGAGTTTACACAACACTTTCAAACAGTGAGGGGGTCCACTCATTCAAGCTATCAGGATAAACAAACACACGCAATGCCAGGGTTGGTACGAGGTACAGTGTGTGGCAGGGATCTGAAAAGCTTTTGTCTCAAATTATCTCATATGTTTTTTTTTTGTTGTTGTTGCTATTGTTGTTATTTGTTTGTTTTTTTTTTGTACGTGGGATAAATTCACATCTGTTGAATGTGGTTACGCCACAATGACAATATTCAGAGGTTTATAAGATTAGATGCATATCAGTGATGATATTTTTGTGTAATATTTGACAGAAATGAGACAAGCCATTGCTTCCCTTAATCTTATTAGACATCAAAGACTTAATGGTTATTCAAAAAAAAAAAAAAAAAACGTTTGGGGGACCTGCGTTTTCCGTTGCCTAGGTTACATACTGTTTGGTATTTGGGCCAAATGTGGTCTTGGTGAAGACAGTTTTCAGTTTCAGTTGTTTTATTGCATCTTTATTTCATTGCAGTTATTTGTGTTATATTCATAAGTTAAAAGTGAAAAATGTCAGTGAAATCGTGCACTGATAACATTGTGCAGTTATTATTTTATTATTAGTTCTTTATGCTGCCTGTATCCTGCATGTAGCAGACATAGACTACATGAAAGCAGTTATTAAATATGACAGGTGATTATAGCCACCTCAGGTTGCTGTGAAAAGAACAGGAGTGTGTGTGGGACATGTGTGACTGAGGCAGTAATACAGTTGTTATGGTTACCTACATATTAGGTCATGTTTTCACAAAATTTCTCTACTTTTTTTTTTTTTTTTTTTACAACTTCTGCCTGTTTTTTTATCCAGAATTTTCTTGAAATAAACATATCCAGATTAAACATTATGAGTCTCTGTTTAACTATTTTAACTATACTGTTGCCCCCCCCCCCCCCCCCCCCCCCCCCCCCGCCCATCCTTCTTCTCTTTCCCAAAGCATGTTTCTGATGAGGACGTAAAGGATTAACTGTCGCTTCTCCACTACACTAATTCACTTGCAGTGACTTAACTACACTAATTCACTTGCAGTGACTTAGTAGTCAGTGCACGCACTTTGTATGTGCGGACGGAATGAGGGTTTACGGAGCGCAGAGGTGCTTACGGAACTATATAAGTGTATAGAAGCTATAGAAGCTAACAATAGCCTGTATTCATATTTCGCTGTATAGTCATTTATCAACCTCACATCCGTGTGCTATTCGTCCGAGATTTAAATATTTAATCACATTTTTCAGTTACGTTTATATGACTTTGTTTTCGGTGTTAACCGCTGTATGTGTGTATGTGATTATCCTTAGAGATAAGCTTTATAAACGCATTTTGACTGTACTCTTTTGCGATTTATACACTCAGCAGTCCCAGGTCCTCTATCGGCCCCTATTGCCCAAAAAATGAACTATAGCCGCGCAATGAGTTTCAGTGGAGAGATAGCAGCGTAGGGAAGCGGCTACGGATTTTGACCTTCGGGATACGAATGGTTTCTAAATAGCGTCACCTGTCATTGTGGACTGTTTTCCCAAAGGACAGATGGACACCTTTTCCAGTTTACCAGAGAAACATTTGTTAGAGAGGTTATGATCAGTCTTGTCTCCCCTGATTTACAAACAGACCGAGTGTGCGTGGAGTACTGATCGAATTGAAAATCATGTTTTGAATGGAATAGAGCCTATCCCAGTGTTCATTGGGCGAAAGCCGGGGAAGTCCATCGCAGGGCAGGTACACAGACAGACACATTCATTCGGGCAATTTAGAGTCTCCAATTCACCTAACCTGGATGTCTTTGGACTGTGGGAGGAAACCCACGCATGGGGAGAACATGCAAACTCCACACAGAAAGGACCCTTGGAATCAAACCTGAGACGTTGCTGCCCCACCCTAGTATAGAGCCTAATGACTTCAAGTCATGTCCCACCTGTCTCCACTATACACTCCGGCCCATAGGTGGCAGTAATACACTTTTCACATTACATTTCAGAAACGTAGCGAAGAAGAATACGTCATAACCGGAAATGTATCGACGAAGGTGCGACACCATCGTTTCTTCTCGAAGATGTTGTTTGGAATGGCGTTTAATTTTCGTTGTCTGCGATAATGAGTTACAGTCACGCTGTCTTGGTTTACAGAGTCACGAATCGATTCTGTAAACAGATCTGTATGTAATATATTTTGTTCAGCTACATAAAGAAGGAACTTCTCGTTTAAGTAACTATTTGTTTGTTTTCCCTTGCTGGTTGTTTGGCTGATTAACGTATATCAGCGGGCGAGCGACACTATATTCGTTAAGTTTTCGGGTTTTTTTTAGCTGTATATATCGGCCGTTAACATGCAGGACAGCGGCGAGAAAGCTGTCAGTTTGAAAACTAGCAGCGCGGTCTCTACTGCCCTTGCCATTGCGAAGCCTCTAGAAGAGAAGAAGAAATTAAACAGAAAGATCTTGGACGAGGAAGAATACATAGAGGTGAGTTATATGGTGTTTCTCTTCGAAACACATTTGCTTGTCAGAACCTGTTGGTCCACCGTAGTAACTGAACATTAATAAATTAGAGTACACAGCCCGCGACTGAACGTATGTTTAACTTGGGCGCCAGCCAAATTTCTTGTTTCTTCTCGCCTGTTGTGATACAGTAGTTTAGTTGGCTGCCGCATAGCTCTGTCAGTCATAGCGATTTAGTCAATACTTTAAGGGACATTTCACTCCGTAGTGCTCTGTGGTTACGCAGTTGGTATGCGCGAAACCTAACTCGTTATCTCCTATATACAGAGTTTGGAGAAGATCATCCAGCGAGATTTTTTCCCAGATGTTACCAAGCTGCAGGCGCAGAGGGAGTACCTGGAGGCGGAAGAAAACGGAGATCTAGAGCGAATGAGAGAAATAGCCATTAAATACGGGTCAACGGTGACCAGATCTACGCCTCGTGCCTCCGTACCTTGTATGTACAAGCTCTATGTTTTGATGTATTCGCTATTGTTGTTGTATTAAGCTCCGTGCTGGTGTTTCGTGATATGACTTCTCTCAGAGTTGGCGTTAAGACACAGAACGTGCTGACTTAGTATCCTGTGCGTAACGGGCTGTTTTCAGATGTGACTCCCGCTTCGTTTGAGACACCAGAGGGAAGACCAGCATCCCCTTCATCTACAGTCAGCGGATTTAGAGCTGGAATCAAAACATCTGAGGATGGTATGTTTACGAAATGAACACTCTCTTTTTGTTTTAGTTTCGCAAAACAACGTAACGAATCAAACAGCATCTCCATCTGTCAGTTACCGTCATAGAGCTATATCTGCAGTGGTGATTGAAGGTTGTCGTCACTGGATAAAATCATTCAGTGGTTGAACATACGAAGACAGTTTATAGACGTTCTACCACATTCTTATTCCATGCTGGTCTGTATGTTTAGGGGCTAAAGACTCAGAGACCAAGGAAGAGAAGGAGCTTCCGTCTCTCGACCGTTTTCTGGCAAAGAACACGAGTGAGGACAACGCGTCCTTCGAGCAGATCATGGATCTGGCGAAAGACAAGGAAAAGCTGAAGCACGCTTGGCTGTACGAAGCAGAGGAGGAATTCAAACAGGTATCCACAGTTTGCCTACAAGCCCCACTGTCTTCACATTTCTTTTATTTGTTTCCTCTGTTTTAAACCAGAACATAATACATTTGCAGAAGTACAGAGCAGTGTGTCTGTCTGTGTGGGTCTACATTTTAAATGACACTTGTTTGTTGATGTTGTTCTTTGTAGCGGCACGAGGAGAATCTCGCTCTGCCGTCGTCGGAGAAGCAGGCACTTGAATGTGTGAAGGCCGGTGTGGAGACCTGGGAATACAAGGCTAAAAATGCCCTGATGTACTACCCTGAGGGTAAGATAGAGCTGTCCTGATCCAAACCTGACTTCTTATTTACAGCCTTCTGTGTTTCATCAGTTATCAGCCAGTATTCACAGAGGAATGGGTCTGTGATTCTGTTCTGTTCAGAATCTAATGTAACCATCTAATCTGTCTAATATACTCTGTACTTTCTGGATTAGAGGGGAGACAGATTAAGGTGAAAGAGGGAATTAGCATCTTATTTTTGTAAATTGTATGTGTCATTTTCTCTTGATCTTCTTTGTGTCTCTCAATAGGAGTGAAAGACGACACTGTCTTCAAGAAGCCGCAAGAGGTGGCGCATAGGAACACACGGTTTTGTGGAGACCCTTTCAGTAAAGCTCTGAACAAAAGCCAGATTCAGCAAGCTGCTGCTCTCAACGCACAGGTGAGCGTCTGAGCCACGGCAGTCTGAATACTCAAACCCCTAACCCTAACGCCAACCTCCGCCCTGACCCTGACCTTCACGCCTCTTTCATCTCTGTCTCCAGTTTAAACAGGGAAAAGTTGGACCAGACGGCAAAGAGCTGATCCCAAACGAGTCTCCTAAAGTTAACGGATACGGCTTTGAGGCAGCCCCGTCCCCGGCACCAGGCAAGTGTTTTAACCAATCACGGCACACGTTATGGCGGCGTTCTGACCCAGAGCGAGCCGCGCGCCACGATGATTAAGCCATTCGCACGAAACTTCCGCCGAATATAAGCTGTGGTTCGCGTTCCTGGATTCCGAATACTCTTGCGTTGTGTGTTTGTCTTTCCCTTACTGTGGTCTGACCTTTGACCTTTAGGTGTGGCAGAGTCTCCCCTGATGACCTGGGGAGAGATCGAGAGCACGCCGTTTCGTCTGGATGGCTCTGAGACGCCTTACGTAGAGAGGAGTCATGGCCCCTCCTTCAAGGTAAGGTCCTCTATAATGGACCAATTACACTGTCTCATGTTTACCCTCTCATAATGACTGCACAGATCACCATCACAAATCCAGGCTCTATAATGGACTAATTACAAGAGCCTGAGGTTCATTCATTCTGTTCATTAATACCTTCTCTTTGTGTAAAGCAGTTTCTGGGAATACGTTGGCTATGTGATATCATATATACCTTTGTTGAGTATGCTTTAGGCACACTGACCAAGTCTTCTCACCCATTACTTGGCTAAGGGATTCTCCTGAATGGCAGGGGTTTTAATTCCCTACACATGCACTGTGGGTAGCCGGCTCATGTGCCAAAATAAAGGTCCCTGTATAGTTTATTACAGTCAGCGTTCAGGAAGATATGGCGCCTATCAGTTGTGATTTGGCGTTGATGCGGTTTCCATGGAGACGATGGAACATACTGCCACCGTTGATCTCCCTTGGTGATAAAGAAAAAAAAACACCACAGTTACTGTGGCTGTTATTGGCACACGTTCTCATCCAGGCTCTGTGCTACGATCGTGACGTTTTGTTTCCTCACTTCCATTCACAACCTGAATGTGATTCTCATGAGCTCCTCTGAGTAAGACTCTCTGCTGAATGAAGAAATAATTGTGCATTGTAATAGCCAGACTGATACTGCAAGTGCGATTAACTGCACTTATCTTTTCCTCATAATTGCACTGTGCTTTCTCGTGTTTATATTTAGCGTTGTTTTCAATACATAATTATATTTGAAACAGATAAAATCAATACGAACTCTAATTCACTCTGCGTTTTCAAGAACGGTGAGTTAATGAAGGAACAAGCCCCATCCCTGTTAATTCCCCCCTTATTGACTCTTGGATAGTGCTCCTCTCCTAATGCAGTCTAATCTGTAAAAATTAGGGTGAACGGAGCACAGTTTCCTCTCTGTTGGTAAACCAGTAAATGATGACAATTACAGTGGTACATGTACCATTCTTGTAAATATTTCCTTGAGGTGTTCCGGGTGTCCATGCATGTTAAATGCCTCATATAATAAAGTAAAATCTTCCTGAGTAAGTCTACGCCGCGAGTGTAAGCTGTGAGTAAGTCCACTGTTTGTCAGAGAAAGAATAAGCCATCAGGTCATTGTCAGTAATGCCAAACCAAGTCTACCCAAATAAACTTAATGCCCAGAGTCAGGGCTGCGCAATATTGCCAAAATATTGCACAGCGATACTTCTAGTCAGTATCGCGATCCATGATATTTACCACGAATTTTTTTTTAACAATTTACTATGCAGTGCAGTCAAACTTGATAGAAATTACATAGCACTCCATTTCTTTTCTATCCCTACAAGAAAACACTGCTCATAACATTAGGATATTTAAAACACAAGTAAAAGAATAACTGAAATACCAGTAAGATGAGCAAAAGTGCACTTTCTTATATATTTTGACGACACTCCAGTCACAAATGAGACAGATGGTGACGCTCAAATGAGGATCCCATAGAAGACACCCATAAATTGCTTATGGCTATAAAAAAAACGACGTTTTGAATTTTAATTGCGATATTTTCTAGGCATTGTGTGTACAGACGCGGAACGGCGATGTTTGCTAAATATTTTTCTCTGTGTACGTCATACTGCAGATCAGCAGTTTGCATCTCAGCAGTGAAATGAGAAAAGTGCTTGATTTTTAGCCCTGTGTGAGAGGCACACTGCGTGTGGCTCTGACTGCGTTTATGGTCATTGATTTTCTTTGTGTTGGACTTCCTGTGTGGTCCTCAGATCCCAGAGCCAGGGAGGAGGGAGAGGCTGGGCTTAAAAATGGCCAACGAAGCAGCTGCCAAAAACAGAGCGAAGAAACAAGAGGCTTTACGCAAAGTCACTGAAAACCTTGCAAGGTAAGACAAAAAAAAGATTTAAAAAAAAAAAAACAGTTGTGTTGAATGTGGTGGTATTTTTTGATTTATCTGTGTTGTGAAGTGTTAGTGTTGTTTGTTTGTTTGTTAATATTTGTGATGATGTAGGTTGTTTTTTTGTTTTAAGAGATTCATTTCCTCCCCCTCTCTCTCTCTTGGAAAAAAAAACAAACAAACAAAACTTTCAACATTAATTTTATGTCCTTCTTATGATACGTTATTCTCCCTCAAAACACTTTAAAATACCCTATAAAAATTCCTTACTGTCAGCTCTGTGTACCGGTTTGGGTGACACTGATTGTTAATGTGAAAATTTTCTCTCTCAGTCTCACTCCCAAAGGCCTGAGTCCTGCATTGTCTCCTGCCCTTCAGAGACTTGTCAACAGATCATCCAGCAAGTACACAGACAAGGCCCTCAGGGCCAGCTACACCCCGTCACCCTCACACAGAAACATGGGCTCCAAGACGCCACTGGGAGGCCCGGACACGCCCATGGGCGCTCCAACGCCGGGGAAAGCCAGGACCCCGGCCTCTCAGGACCCCGCCTCCATCACGGACGATCTCCTACAGCTCCCCAAGAGGAGAAAAGCTTCGGACTACTTCTGATACAGCTCAGTCTGCTGGGCACGGGACTGACGGGACCAGCTGTCTGCTTAAACCTGCAGTTACTTCTAACCAAGGCGAAAACAAAAGAGACTGAATGGGTCCTGAGGTTTTCCTCATCAACCTGCCCCTTGGAAAGGCTGTCAAAACAGCAAGACTATACACCAGGCACAGTGCAGACTCAGCCAGGAGACGTGTGGTCATCTGTGTCCAGAACCCGCAGTGATGGCAGGGGAAAAAAAAAACTGGGTACATCTTTAGGTTGCCGTAGCAATGACTGTGTAGATGGACCAGTCATTCTTTCATTAGGTGTTCAGTATTATGTGACTGTAATTTTACAGCCGTTGGTCAACATTAAAAAAAATCTGTACAGTTTATAGAAATGTTGTCATCCATCATGTTTTTCTGGTCAACGTTTATGACATTAGTGACATGACGTTACTGTGTGAAAGGAGACATTGCAAAACTTTTAAAAGCAATGGAAATGACTTAAATGTTTAGATTGTAACTGGAAAGACACTTCAGAATTTTGAAAGATTTAGCATATTTAGTTTTACTGATATGGAGATAAAGGCAGGCAGGCTTGGTGCTGTGATTGGCTATCGTTTAGTCGGATTCATAATCATTTGGCTTGGCTTCAGGGGCTGATCTTGGATTCGCTTGCCTGGATGGTCCAGCACAGCCGTGTTTGTCCTCGCAACATCTGCTCTCAGAGCCGGTTTTGGTGGCCGTCCTGTTTTCGCTGTCAGGAACATGTCTTGCCTCCTCTTTGGACTCGTTTTTTGACGTGGACGGTCCGTCCTGGTGGTGTTTTTTGCTCCCGGCATGCCCTTTCGGTTTCCCTTTCAACCAAGAGTGTTCCAGAATATCGTCTATCTCAATTCTCCTGGCCACGTCAGGGTTTAGCATTCTGTATATTAGATCTTTACATTCAGTTGGCACTGACTTTGAGCGCGGGAAGTTGACTCTGTGTTCCTTTTGTATCTTGAGCATCTTCTTGACGTTGGAGTCGTCGTACGGCATAGATCCGCAAAGCATTACAAACAGCACGACACCCATGCTCCATATGTCGTAGACTTTAGGGTTATACGGGATCCCTTGCAGGACCTCCGGCGCCGCGTAAGCCGCAGACCCGCAGAAAGTTTTGCTCAGTACCATTCGGCCACTTTCGTCGTAACTTATCCTCCTGCTAAATCCGAAGTCGGACACTTTGAGGTTGAAGTCTTTGTCTAGAAGCAGGTTTTCGCATTTTAAGTCCCTGTGAACGACATCGAGATCGTGGACGTACTTGATAGCTGAGGACAGTTGACAAAAAAGTTTTCTGCTGAAATCTTCGGGCAACGCTCCTCGGAATTTGATGAATTCAAGCAGGTCTCCTTGCACGCCGAGTTCCATGACCATGTACACCTTACCCTCGGAGGTTTCGAAAATTTCGTAGGCTCTAACGATGTTGCGGTGGTTGAGAGATGCAAGAATTTCCAGTTCGCGTGGTAAAAATTTCTCCAAGAAATCGGAAGGCGCCTTTTTTCTGTTTATAATTTTGACTGCGACGTTGGTTTTAAGGCGATTAGAGTATGCCGACTTCACCTTTGCATACGATCCTTCTCCCAAACTGATGCCTAGGGTGTAGCCCCGTTTCTTCAGAACCTGTACATCAGCCATGTTAAATTCTCCTCATTGTACAATCTACGATTCCATATTCTTTTCGGCCTTTATAATTTGTTATTTTTCAGAATTGATTTTTTCATAGAAATTTATTGTGGTTGCTTGTTCTATTAGTTACTTCTGAATTTCAGGTAATTGACGTCTTAAAGTGCATGCATTACGTCATACAGAACCTATCTGTCATAAAAGTGAACTGAACACCGAAATGTGGTAATAATACTGGGAGAGGAGGGTGTCAACTGATCCTAGTTGTTGTCGATCCCTCTTGCACAATTTTTTTTTTTTCAAGTTGTGTAAACAGTTCACGGAGACGCTTAAAGAACTCTTTAAACTTTGGTGGCAAGTGACCTGGAATCTTTTACACTCAAATACCACGTGCCCAGGGTGGCAAAGACTCCTCTAATGCCCATTATCTGCTCATAAGAGGAGTCACCTCAGTCTCAGACTGACCTTGCAAACTCTCGTGACCGATACCCTGTCGCGACTGATTGATGCGCGTGGAAAAAAGTAAGCGCTAACGCTGTTACGCAGTGTCACAAAAGAGCTGGCATTCTGATTAGACATTTCGTCTGAAGCTGTTCACACTCGGGCGAGGGCGCTAATACTTGCCGATGAATCTTGTTATAATAGCAAAATGTCATATTCAGGAAAGTAAAGTCAGTGTTAAAAAAAAAGAAAAATAAATCTTGTTGTATTTGGAAAATTAAGTTCAGCAATAGCCTATATTAAATTCATTTCAACGTCCAACAATAATAAGCCTCTAATGATAAATCTGACATTTAAACTTGTTCTGTGTAATGCTGGTCGACCCTTGACAATAAAACCAGTTACTTACAAACCTAATAAAACTTTATGGAGGGCGTGGCCCTAAGGCCAGGTGTTAGCTCATGTGGCCCCCAGTCGTTCACACCCTCTCACCTGGCATTCCTTTCTGTGTTTTATTTGTTGCCAGCCACAGAGATTAAATATTTTTTCAATCGAGACACAACTTGACCCTTAGTGGCGCATGGTCGTCATTACAGGACCTTGCGAGACGGTACAGGGCATATTATGAATCAAAGCTCTTGTGTCACTCACTCTTAACTCAGTTCATATCAAGTGCCGACAGTTGTTCGAAATTGTAAATATATGAAGTTTTTTGTTGTTGGTGGTGGTGGTGGTCGGTCGGTCGGTTGGTTATTTTGCTTTTTCACAAGAAGTTAACGTTTAATGTTTAAGAAATTTCAGTTTCGTGAGGTGTTTCTCAACTATAGTGCTGTGTTTTGCTTGTATGTCAAGAAGGCCAAGCCTCGCCTCTTCAGTGATACACAGAGCGCATAGTTTTACATGTCATAGTAGCAGTGCTCTGAGCAGAAACTTAGTTTTTTTCAACATCACCCCGTATAAAAAAAAAAAAAAAAAAAAACCTCGCGTTTGTTGACCTTTTCTTCAAGGAGAGTAGAAAGAGAACAACATACTGAACGGCCAGGCTCCTGCTGAGAGTTTCAGCAGGAGATGTAGGCTCATCGGCTGGCCAACGTAGTGAGTAGCCATGTAATCCCTTAGGTCGCCGGTGTCTCAAAAAATGTGTTCACGTTTGATAAACAAGCTCATTTTGTTTAAGAAGAGACAGATTGTTTAATCAATATCCATTAAAGCATTCCCTCGAAATTAACATTGTCTTCAGCACTACACATATTTAAACACTATCATTAAGATATTTATAACAAATAAATAAATATGTAAATAAATAAATGATTCGCTTATTCATGCGGTATGTGAATGAGCTGAAGAAATGTGGTGTTTTAATCAACGGTAGCCGACAAGTTGAGTGCGCGACAGAATAATGGTCAGCTACGGTTATTTCGAATGACATTGGCAGTAGGAATTGTTGCACACTGTGGGAAACCTAAATATAGCCTCCCCGAGCGGTTTAGTGTGGGGAGTTAGGTGGGGTTTTTTGTTTGTTTGTATATTTGCTTTGTTTTTTGTTTTGTATTTTGTTTTTTAAATAATGATAATAAAGAGGATAGCCTATATTGTAGCTAACAAAGTAATGGGTTGATGTTCGTCAGTCTCGGTGTTTAATTAAGGACAGACACACTTGTGTTTTCTGCGTTTCAAACCACCTGTATTTTGTGTTTATTATTATTACTATCATTGTTATTGTTTCATTATTGCTGTTTTCGTTGTTATTTGATTTTTCTTGCCGTATTTTTATCAATTAAGAATATTTGTGTGTCGTGTGATGTGAGAGCCGCTAGGCTGAGGTACAGCGGCTCCTGTAAGCGCCACCCCTGTTCAGTAAGCTGATAGGCTGCATGGTTGGGATTGTTTTGATGGGAGGACGGAGCCATCTTGTTTTATTTCCGTTCTGGAACCAGTTCGAGACGACAGGAGAGGGCAACGGAGTATGATATTATGTTGCGTGTAAACTTGCGGTCATCTCTGTAATCACACTTCAATGTTGAAACCGATTTTCTTCACTGTCGAGAAGCCAACGGTGCGCCTACTTGGCCCCCGTTGTTCTTTTTAGCTCGGAGCCAGTGCTAGTTCGTACTCTCGGGTTTATTTTCTTTATGTTGAAGCTACTATGAATGGAGGATAAATGTTGCCGAAGGCTGACAGCAGCAGTTTCGTCCTTCTCCTCTCTCTTCTCTTCGTTCTGACTGTAACAGATCCACCACGGACAGGTAAAAAGAGACGTTCGTTAGTTTACTTGGCGAGCTTTTGAAGGCTCTGTCTGCATTAGTTAGCCAGCTAGTGCTAACGGCTTCTGTAAGCCTGTGTAAAAAAACTAATTGTTATGCATGCGGCTAGCTAGTATTATTGCAGCATGCTGCATCGCCAAAAACGAATTGCGATCGTTTTTGTATTTGATACGACTCCAACAACTTTTAAAAATGTAAACATCAACACTGCTCTCAGATAGTTATATCGGTGTTTAGTTTTTGTAGATCTGCCGAAGCTCTTGGATAAGTGACCACAGGCTCGGTCTGCTTCACAGGCCCCGATTAATAAACTGACTGCAAACTGCGTGGCCTGAACCTCGGTTTGTTCGCAAACTTTTGCCATACGTTTTATGCCAACTTGTTGCAGCTCTTGGTAAATAATATATTCCCAAGCAATGGCAAGTAACTGATATTATACCGAACTTCAAGACCACCCACGGACTGTGACCGGAAAATACGCCAGATTGAAAGACCCCTCTTGCAGACAGCTAACGTTAGCCACCGAAATTAGGTTAGCTAGTTTAGGCAACCCAGGGCTACAAAGGATACATTCAGTGCGTTTTAATACGAACCTCGAATTTTTTGCAAGTGATGGCAATCATCTGTTTTGGTTTTCATCTGTTGTCCGCCAGATAACGGGGTACATAATTACACTTCGTACAGTTCTTTAAAAAAGTATAGGGTGCATGAATTGTACGTCTATTTGCCACCATAATTTTTGCCTGCATTCTAAAGTGTGTTTTCTTTCTCCTGTCACCGAGTCGTAACAAGCCATTTAACGTTAAAAAAGAGAATGTATCGGTATTCTCAGTAACACATTCGGTTCTCCCGATTTTACTCTGTAGTCTTTTGGGTTTCACAGTTTTGGAACTTGATTTACGCAGCAACAGCCCTGTTTTGCAATTTGTCCTCACACTCGCTCTTTAGTAACAGTAAACATTAGCTTAGGCGTAAGAGCAAAGACTTCCTCCTCACATGCTTCATGACTGCAAGGTATCGCTGGGTTTTTTTCCCCTGCAAACGCAATGAGCTCCTGGTATTCGTGACTTTAAAGTCTGTTTTGTTATCATGGCTTTAAGTAGGCGTCCAGAGTAAAAGGAAAGGTGAGGTCCATCGCTAATGTGGTTTTCCGCGGTACAATGAGATTAAACTTCACCCTAACAGGTGTTTGCATGTCATAAGACCAAGCGCTGAGGGTTTTACCGTCTGCAACAGTTCAACAACAATCAAGCTGATGTTAGTAATCCGCAGGGTTCCTTCTCCGCTCTGAACACTTTAACGCTTGTTTGACAATTAGAGAAACACACCAAGCTGTACTGATACGGACGCTGGTTTTTAATTCCAAGTTCAGGAGTTCATCTGCCGCGTAAGTTTACCTCGGACATTCCTGGACGTTGGCAGTCAACAGAGACTTAGAGAGAAGCGCCCGAGTAGCGCACCGGCGGAGCATTTGGGAAAGAAAGAGAAAGAAAAAGACGTGCAGAAACCGTCATCCAGTACATTCAGCACTGAATTTCCCTAATGAATGGTTGACATACACGGCAGGAGGCTGAGTAGCTTTTCCTCAGTCTGCCAGATATTGAACATCGTCCCCCCCGCAGTAAATTAGACAGCCTATCATTGTCCCTGTCAAACTGCACTGTAAGCGTTTGCTGCAGCTAGCGGTAGAAGTTATTCACCGCAGCAGCGTGCTTTGATAAATTTGTATGGCAGGTGTGCTATTTAACAATCAGCTGAAAGGACAGAGCGGTATCTTAAGGATCGCGGAGTTTAGGTATAGCTTTACTTCTTTATTTCTGATCGCATCATCGATACATTATTGGAATACCGTTATTTTAGGCACTTTTAAGGAATGCGGAATGGGGGGAGCTCGCACCTAAACCGGTTTAAATCGGGACAGGGGAGACAGCTGTCAAACACAGTTGCAGCCCCGTGTCAGACTCGTCGGTCTGAAGGGGTCCATTTGACCACATGTGTGTTGTGGACAGGTGGGCAAATTGGCCTGACCTTTGTCTCAGAGGTCATTTTGCCACCCATCCAATGTTGTTCTAAACACGTTTTGGGACCATACGTGGACGGCAGAGGCCGTATAAATAAACTCTTAAAGTCCGCGGAATATTTACCACTTTTCAGAGTGATGCAGGCAGCTGGAACCCTGACAGATCAGTCCTGCTTGTGTTTAGTGTTGAGCAGGGGGAAGGAAATGTTGTTTTTTGTTTTGTTTTTTTTTTAAATAAGGACTGGGCTATTTCGTAACTTGCCCTTGTTTCTTTTGCGGAGGCTGTCCAAATCCTGGCGGATACCGGAGACCTCGAAACGCCCGGTCAAATATCGTCAAAATATTGTCAGACCAGCCTCACGGGGTGCAGTTACAAACGCGCATCGCTCAATTATTCAGGCCGCGTCCGTTTTCTCGGCTCTCCCGTCCTTTCAGCTGGCTGCTACTATCTGCTTCTTTCATTCTGTTGTAATTATGTTTCATTATTATGAAGCATCTAGAGATGGCAGTTTCATTAAAGTGTGCTAAATTAAGAACTGCTTTATGATGTTGTTGTTAATGTTTGTTTTGATCATAAGTAAACATGAGATGCAGACTATAGAAATGAAAAGGAACCTCCTGGTGAGTGTTCAGTGTAGGAGCAGGGCCTGTGTGGGAGTAATTAGGCTATATTAAAAACATTAAGCTGGCGAGCTGTGTGAAGAACACTCTCCGTGTTAATGATGGTGTGTGAAGCCTGTGGTTTGAAGGAGCTGTCTGTGTGTAGTGTGTGTGTGTGTGTGTGTGTGTGTGCGTGGTGTAACAGCTGGAGGAGAGGTTGAGTGATTCTCAGTGAAGTGTCCAGTCCTGTGGGAGCTGTTGTTCAGACTCCTCTCAGTAAAATGTCATCAGTTCTCCTCAGGGTCCCGTAGCTTTGGCTTCAGTTCGTACGCCAGGGTCGCTGAATGCAAGGTCGATGACAGGATGAAGGGAGGGAGAGTGTCTGTTTTCATTAAAAAAAGAAAGAAAGAAAGAAAGAGTTTCTGCCACGTGACGGACTTGTGTGTTATGACACAGATCATCCCGTTCCTCGGCAGAAAGGTGTCGAAATTTCTCCGATAATCTGCTCGCTGCCGACATGAGGATTATTGTCATATGACAGTGTGATGTTTTTGGTCTTAGACGTTTTGCAGGTGCATTAAAGGAGTCAGATTTAAGGCTGAAAATGTCTCTGTGTTCTCTCCCAGGCCCCCGGCTTGCTCTGGCCAGGCTGCTGTCCGGTAAGTAGAAAAGTCTTCTGTAAAGAAACCAAATGTCTTTGGGCTACAGAGGCATTTGGAACTACTCAGATTTCTCTTTAAGTTCACAGACTCAATCTCTCTGTAGCAATGAAATGGACCTTATGCGTGTGTGTGTGCGCGCGTGTGTGTGTGTGTTAGCTGTCTGACATTTTTTCCTTAATAGACACAGATGAATGTGTGGATGAGAGAAGAGAACAGAATTATTGGGTTCTCAAATACTCAGTAGTTAGACCTGCTGAAGGTGCAAGGGACTATCAAAGACCTTTCAAATAGTCACCATTTCTGCAGTATTATGTTGCTTGGGAACCAGATGGATGTGTTACTGGGACCAGAACAGAGTTGGGTTAAATAAGCATTCCGACTCCAACTCCACAGCCCTGCTCTTAACCCCGTGTCCTCGTTCTGGAAATGAACAGGACGTGACACTCTTATGTTATGTGTTTGGTATTTGCATCAGCACACTCAGTCCCATCAGACTTTTAGTAACTTCAGTAGGAAAGGACACAAGATGAAGGAGTGGTGTAAGAGCATTGGATCAGGGCGCGGTCAGAGCCGTGTGTTTGATCTAGATCTGGATAACGCTCAGAAGAGTAAAGTCATTGTGTGTGTGTCACCTCAGTGCGCACACAGTGTTTACACTGGCCAGCCACGCCTTGTAGCCTTTCAGCCTCTCACCTGTTCTGTGCTGGACTCAGTCTCCTGCCCAGGCCAGCCGCCCTCACATCTGCCCCAGTGTCCCTGAGTCTGTGTGCCTGTGGGGGCGTGTGTGTCTGTGGGTCTATGCGTCGAGGCCTGTGGGGGTCTGATGGTGATGGTGGTGTGGCTGTGTGGTGTCCTGTGGAGCGTGTGTGTCTGTGGGTCTATGCGTCGAGGTCTGTGGGGGCGTGTGTGTCTGTGGGTCTATGCGTCGAGGTCTGTGGGGGCGTGTGTGTCTGTGGGTCTATGCGTCGAGGCCTGTGGGGGTCTGATGGTGATGGTGGTGTGGCTGTGTGGTGTCCTGTGGAGCGTGTGTGTCTGTGGGTCTATGCGTCGAGGTCTGTGGGGGCGTGTGTGTCTGTGGGTCTATGCGTCGAGGTCTGTGGGGGCGTGTGTGTCTGTGGGTCTATGCGTCGAGGCCTGTGGGGGTCTGATGGTGATGGTGGTGTGGCTGTGTGGTGTCCCTGTGGAGTGTTGATGTTTGTGGGTCTATACAGTGAGGCCTGTGGGGGTCTGATGGTGATGGCTGTGTGGTGTGTTACAGAGCTGAGGTGTAGCCCTGGACAGTTTGCCTGCCGCAGTGGGAAGATGCAGTGCATTCCCATGTCCTGGCGCTGTGACGGCTGGACCGCCTGCGAGGACAAGAGTGACGAGATGGACTGTCCCCGTAAGTACACATGCACACACACGCGCGCACACACACACATATACACACACACACACACACACACACACACACACACACAGAATTTTGTCATGCTCAGTATAAATGTAAGCCTGAATGAATCTGTCCTTAATATTTCATTAATATTAAGGATTAATAATTTTCTACACACACACACACACACACACACACACACACACATATATATATATATATATATATATATATATATATATATATATATTTTTTTTTTTTTTTTTTTTTTTTTTTAATTGGTTCATTTATTTGTTTGTTTTTTACTTTGATAATAACACCTGGGATTCCCCCGTTGGCTTGTTTTGTTGTTGTTGTTGTTGCGAGTGGAAACGCCGTTTAAATCTTTTAATCGGCTGGTTGAGCTGCCTGTGTACCACGTCTGATCTCTTACTGTCCAAGAGGAATTACTGCCCGGATTTTCTCAGCATGTGACCTCCTGTCTCCAGTCTGTCTCCTCACACACACTCTCCAGGCCCAGCAGTAGTTTTCACACACACACACACACACACACACACACACACATCATTAGTCAACTCCCTTAGCAAAGCCTTGAAGTAAGTTTTTATTATATTGGTTATGTATAATTCAATCACCAGTGAGATGATGAGATAGCTGTCCTTTTGGACACTTGGCAGTCTTCAGATAGCAGAACGCTGAGAGAGTTCTTGTCATGATAAATCAAAATATCCCATATGTGTGTCCCGGTATTGTCTGCAGCTACTGATACACATTCAAATGAACACGACAGTGCACATGGTACATGGTTTAGTACTGGTATGCGACTGGACATGGTTTAGTACTGGTATGAGACTGGACATGGTTTAGTACTGGTATGAGACTGGACATGGTTTAGTACTGGTGTGAGACTGGGCGTGGTTTAGTACTGAAATGAGACTGCACTGCCTAAGCACAAAGCTGTATCATATCTAGGTCACCGGCACAAAAGGCGCTCGGTAAACAAAGCCTCACAGGGGGTGTTAGAGATGCTGCAGTAACTGTGAATGGAAAGGCTTTTTGTTTGTAATTCAGAGCATAACGTGAAAAAAAACAAACCCATTGAGAAATCCAGCAGTCAGGGAGACAGACTCTGTTTGCCTGGAATGTTTTGGCTTTATCAGTGCTCAGAGTGGGCTGGTACTCATCAGTCCTCAGAGCGGGCTGGTACTCACCAGTCCTCAGAGCGGGCTGGTACTCACCAGTCCTCAGAGCGGGCTGGTACTCACCAGTCCTCAGAGCGGGCTGGTACTCACCAGTCCTCAGAGCGGGCTGGTACTCACCAGTACGCAGTACCAGCACTTCTGCATTTTACTATCTCTTGCGTATCGGCGCTTCTCACAAGCCGCCAGTACTATGTTCTGCCCTCTTCATATAAGGTTCTGGGCGATTCATAATGACCCTATATAAACTACGTTACCCAGGGGGCATTGCGTGACGCTCAGCTGTGCTCGTTCTCTTGACAGGTCTGAGTCACGTTAATGCTGGTCTGAGTAACGTAACGTTAATGCCAGTAATGTTGGCCTGGCTCCAAAAGTGCACAAAGAGAACGCATGAGTCAGACAGCGATGGTGAACATCAGCCATATCTCCTAGTATCTTTTATTCACTGTAGAAATTCAGAATGTAATACCTAATGATTTACTGATATACTGATAAACACACCAACATGTGAATAAGGGGAGTTAACCACTTCAAGCACTGGCCGTGTTGGACCAAAGTCAAGGGCACTGCCGAGGCTTTCGCATGCCTGTGGAGGGTGAGGGAGGAGGCGTCATTACGGAAGCCAAAATGTCTCAGTCGACCAGATAACCCGAACCAAACCGTCTCAGTCGGCCAGATAACCTGAACCAAACCGTCTCAGTCAGCCAGATAACCCGAACCAAAGCATCTCAGTCGGCCAGATAACCTGAACCAAAGCATCTCAGTCGGCCAGATAACCCGAACCAAAGCATCTCAGTCGGCCAGATAACCTGAACCAAAAGTTCAAAGTCCCCAGTAGGACTTGTTGAACAGTGTCAGTGCTTTTGGCTAAAGTCGCGTGTACATAGCTAAAGATTATCAGAGAGGCTACACACACACACAAGATGTAGAGCAGTGTTTCTCAAACTCCGGTCCGCGGACCGGCAGAGGGGCGGGGCTAGGTCCCAGCCCCCTTGACTGAACGTCTTGCTTTGAAAATAGTAACAGTTGTAACTGCCGGTCCGGAGAGCCCTGCCGCTGCGCCGGTCAAATTACGCTCGGTGCTTCTGTCACTCGCCAGGTGAAAACAGTAACAGTTTATCCAGGACTCTAGCATGTTAAGCGTCCCCGCCGTGAGAACTTGCTTAAAATGCTACCGTTTTCAACTGGCGAGTGACAGAAGCACCGAGCGTAATTTGACTGGCGCAGCGTGGGGTTTTGCGGACCGGCAGTTTCCTGTGGTGCATCTGCGCGTCATAGTTTGAGAAATGCTGATGTAGAGGAAGATAGGACATACTGACGGTTCTGTCTATACATACAAAACAGGTGGTATGTACCACCAGGCTCTGAATGCGTGGTGGGAAAAATGAAGATTGTATAAAGTGTGTGTCACAGGGTGGTGAACTTACTGTCTTCTCTGATTTGTGATTCTTTCACAGCTATGAAGGAGGAGAGCTATCGCTACGGTAACGGCTTCGATCAGGTGGAGGACGTGATGGGCGTGGCCCAGCCTGTGCGCTTTAACAGTAAGAGTCTTTCGCTGTCATTGTCAGTCCCGAAAGGTCGAGCACGCTGCTCCACGTTGAGTGGGGTTCAGATAGTCGTCCCCAGATTAACACTGCGTTATGCTTTCATGTCTGCTGCTCAGCTCTATACAAGGGGGATGCAAGGGGTTTTCTTAAAGCAGGCGTTCTCACTTAGCCTGTCAGTTTGAGTTCACCGTTAGAACTGGCCAGTAGGAGACCAGCGACGGAACATTCCTGTCGTCAGCCAGCCAGTGTGGAACTTCTGCTTCATGGAATGCCCGCCCCCCCTTACAGTCCTGTCCAGTGGGTCAGACTCACACTGACTGGACTGTTGAGTAAAACGTTGAGCAGTCCGGGTCAAATGACTTAAATGTAATCGCAGATGTTCAGCGATCCGAGCGGATCAGGGAATGAGTGGGGAAAAGGATGCACATTCCCAGCTAATCTGTAGGAAATGTACTGGACTATACTGGTCTGCTCATTGTGCTGAAAGAGCACAGAGTAAAGTTACCCAGAGAAAGTCCTTACCTTTCGCTCTCTTAAAATGATTGTGCCGCTGTCCCAGGCCGCGTTTCTCAAAGCCTTTGCCCTCCCTCCTCTCAGAGAAATGCCCCAGCGGCTGGCACCACTACGAGAGGACAGCCAGCTGTTATAAGGTCTACCTGAGGAAGGAGAACTACTGGCAGGCAGTGGACACCTGCCACAAAGTCAACGGTTCCCTCGCCACCTTCGTCACCAACGAGGAACTGCAGTTCATCCTCAAGATCGAGGTGGACTTCGACGAGAAAGTGTGTGAGAGGAAAGACCAGTGCAAGTAAGTGTATATGTGTGTGCGTGTGTGTGTGTGTGTATGTGTGTGTTTAGCCTTTTCCTCATGCAAAGTGAGA